>NC_056731.1:486802095-486833076 GCF_019279795.1 Protopterus annectens
CTTTTCCAAATTTCTCTCCATGCAATTCTTAAATTCTTCCCTTTTTACAACTCTCCATTATGACTTTAACAACAAATGATTCTTTGCTGCGTATGACTTTATTTTATTACCCTTTTGTTCTAATGCCATGATTGAGTTTTCTTGTAAATGCATATAAGCTCTGTCTGCACCAATTCCAGTGTATAGTTTATACATTACCAGAAGGCAAGTTATTGGTCTATAGTTTTAGGATAGCTTGCAGGTTCACTTTTAAGGAAGAGTATTATCTTTTTTGCTGTTAACCAGGTTGGTGAATGTTCGGGGTATGCATATAAACAGTTCGTAGTCTGGTCTAAATCTTTGTATAAAATGTTAGCACTTTTAACCAGAAGTGTGGTACTGTGACTGAGCATGTGGTTTTCCAGTTAGGAGTGTTTCTTAATTTTGCCTTAATTTCTGTGGCTGTTACTTCATTCCATTTCATATTGTGTACATTAGAGCTCCTTACTGTTTATTTTAATTCTCCTATTCATTCAGCATCTTTGTTATGTTTAATGGGAAGCATAAATACTGCTCCAAAATGTGACTTTTTCTTTGGTGGTATTTCTGTTTCTTTTGCTTGGTGTCCTGATTCTTTATAAAAATGTTTGGATCATTTTTGGAACATTCATGAATTGCTTGTTTTGAAATTAACTTTTTCTGCCTGTGCTGTCATGGATATTTTTAGTTTATTTTTGGCAATAGTATATGATAAATCGTGGTCTGTTTTGATACCATGCATTGTTTTTACTGTGTACTATTTTCACCACGTCTATCTTTCTAAGTATTTTTGATGATCTGTTCCTCTCTATATTCTTCTAAAAATGGTGCTTCTTGTCTTATTTGCTTTAAGGTTTTGCCTATTCACTGCTTCCATGGGGACATTTTACTTGCTCTCCTCTTTTGCATTTGTTACTCTGCATTGGTGGTAGTGTTTTAACCGTTATAATTTTAGCTGCAGAATAATATATTCTGTTATTTCTGTTATATCACATGAATTTCACTTAACAGTTCTGTTTACTGTGTTCATCTGATTTACCAATCTTCTTACCTTTTGGGTCTTACTTACTTTCTGTAATCTGCTTCTTTGTTCTGTCTTAATATGTCTATCTATCAAGGAAGTCTTCCCTTAAATCCTTTTGTTTTGTACTGAGATAATCTTTTGTTCTCTGTTTCCTGAGAGTAATCTACAGAAGGTTCCAAAAAATCCTTCTGTGGCATATTTTCTTCATATGCAACTGCTTCACCTGCAGCACCTTCATATAGGAACCCTTTGGTCCATCGATCCACATCATTACCTGTGTCAGAGTTGCCACTCTTTCCTGCTCCTTCCTTTAGTGTGCAACTTCAACTGGACTTTCTCAGTTATGGGTTTGGTAATGAGCCTGTCATCTAGATAAGGGAACATATTTATTCCTAACAATCTCAGGTGAACAGTAACTGGAACCATGAATTTGGTAAATGCAAGCTGTGGTGAGACTAGTAGCTATAGCATTGTCCAGATCCAGACCTGCTGTTTCTGGAACTGTTTGTAGTGATTTGTTTGTTTTGAGCACATTTTCCAGACCATCTTGGATTGGAAGGGCCTATCTGCACTTTTAAACAGATGGTGAGCCAAAAGGACAAATAAACCAATAAAAGTGTAGCTCCAAGTCCACCAAGCACAAATGAATCGAGGCTCCAGAAGTAAAAAATGGTTTAATAAGCACTGATGCAAACACTCCACCACAAAGACAGGAACTATAAGGTACAAGCACAAGCACAATAACGTATCCAAAAAAACGTTTTCGTCGCCAACTTCATCAGTTGTATCAGCCATGTTTTAAAATAAATGCTTTTATATGCCATTTGAATTTCATCAGTACTCAATTAACCAATCATTTTAAGCTCATTTGTTAAAGTTGATTGTAAAAGAATACTTAAAATTCATAAAAACTTTGCAGTGTTAAAATGAACTTTCCTAATTACATAATGCCCTCCATATTTCCTATTTATAATAAATATTTAAAAACTTTTAAAAACTTTAAAAACGTTTTTAATACATCATTTAAATTGGTTCTGCATTAAACATAAATAAAGCTTGTAAGTCTGAATTTGATCATAGCACCATCTTGTGGTCATAGTATAAATTACATTAAAAACAACCAACAGGAATTTAAGTAGTTGCAGTACAGATTTTATGATTGTGTATGAAATAAACTGAAAAGAAAGATCACAAAATAAAACCCTTTTAAAATTAAAGCTTTGCAGCTCTCATCTTCAATACTAGGGCCAAAGATACCATATCATTGAGCCCATGATTACGGTTTGCATCTAAAAAAAGTTGCCAATACAATTCTTTGTATGCAATGAGTGTTTCCCACATCCCACCTCTGGGATTAGTGGGAACTACTTCCAAAATAAAAATGAGTATCCTGTAGTATCACATTTTGTTGAATGCTTGCTAAGGGCATTTTTCTCATTTTTCACCCTAACATCATATAAGTGCTCATATATTCTTTGTCTGAGCTTTCTTTCACTCTTTCCAACATAGAAAGAGGGACATTTCTTACAAACAACTATATATATGATGCCTTTAGTATCACAGTTGGCAAATGTGTTCAAATGCAGGGTCATGTTTCTTGCTTCTAAATACATAGTCCCCCCACAATTCAGATGTGAACAGTAATTACATCTTCCGCATCTATGCAACCCTTTCTTGGATTTGTTACTATTGTTGCACTTGTTAGCTTTCAACCCTCCTTCCAAATAATTTTTGATACTTTTGCCTTTACGGTAGACATGAGATAATTCTTTGTCAAAAATGTATTCAAGGTCTGAAAACTTTGAAAAACTATACCATTCCCTTGAAAATATATTCCTGACAAAAGCTGACTGTTCACTAAAGGTGGTGATTAACCCTGTCTCATTTTCCCCGAACTTGTGTGCCTGTTCTTGATTGTGAGTCAAGTTTTCATCCTTGCCTAAGATGGGTGCAAAAGTATCTGCTCTTTTGGTGTTGACTTCTACAAGCACTTTGTTGAACAATTCCAAAGGGTACCCTCTCTGGATGAAAAGACTCCTTAAAAAGTCGGTTTCATCCAGAAAGGCCTTGTTGTCGGAGGTCATTCTACTGGACCTGACCAATTGTCCTTTCACTACCCCCTTCTTTTGATGGGGGGGGGGTGGCAACTGGTATAATGCAAATAAGAATTGGAGAAGGTTTCTTTCCTAAAGATTCTTGATGTAAAATTCCCTTCTTTTTCTCTATATGAACATCAAGATATCTCAATTCTTGTTCATCAAAGTTACTGGTGAATTTTAAAAAGTGGAAGTACTATTTACATACATCAAAAGGTTATTAAAGTTTTCCTTGCTACCCTTCCAAAAAAACACAAATCATCTAAAACCTGGTATACAGGGAACATTCCTTTAACAAAGGAGAATTAAGTAGAAAATTTTCTTCCCAAAAGGCCATAATGGTGTTTGCATAGGCCGGTGCACAGTGTGCTTCATTGCAACGCCTTTTTCTTGTTTGAAGTACTCGCCTTGAAAATAGATGAAATTATTTTTTAATACTATTTCCATCAAGGTTAGAGTATTTCTAAAATCAGTATGTGTCAGTTTTTTGCTTCCAATTAGTTTTTCTTCAAACCAGGATAGACCTAAATCATGTGGTATGCAACCAAAAAGATCTATAACATCCATGGTCCCAAAGGAAGTATTTTCACTGTATAATGAGGGTTTAATTCTTCTCAACAGGTCCCAGGAGTCTTTTAAAATATTGTCAGACCCTTCAAGTACATAATTGATCTTGTGGTCAACAAATTTGGCTAAGGGGGCTGTTATTGACCCTTCTGCTGAAACAATAGGTCTAAGGGGGTCACAGGGATTTTGTGAACTTTGGGTATACCAAAATGCAAGGAATTTTGGTTTGTCAACAACCAAAAACTTGTAGGTATCTTGATCTATGGAACCTTGCATTAGCATGTCATATAACAAAACCTGAATCTTTCTGTACCCTATGTTGACTTCATTGATGGACACCCTGGTGTATTTGTCTGAATCATTTAATAAGTCCAACATTTTCCTTCGTATTGGATTGCTTCCATAACAACAACCCCACCCCCCTTATCAGGTTTCATTACTCTCAAATTGTGATTGTCGCTGATAGCTCTTAAAGTATTTTTTTCTCCCTGTGTTAGATTGGAGTGAAAAGCCCTTGTTGTCAGATGGGTTCTAATTTCATGTCCCACCTTTAATTCAAAATTCTTAAGTTGGGGGTGTGTGGGTGGGTTGAATGTACTTTTCGTTTTAGAAATTGTGCATCATTCTCAAGTGTTTTACCTTTGAAGAAAAGCTCCAAATTCTTCTTACGAATAAACAATTTGATGTCTATCAAAAGTTTGAAAATGTCCATTTTTTGTGTAGGAACAAAGGTGAAGCCTTTCGAAAATAAATCAAACCAACTCTTGTCAATACTAACACTGGAATAATTGTGTATATTGAATTCATTGAAAGTCCAAGTATTCAAATTATTTGTGATGCCACCATCTAATTCCAACCCTGGCGTGTCGTCTGAAAGGGCCTCCCCCCCTCCCCCTGAAGTTTTTTGAATTGTAGTAAACTTTTCCTTGTTGCATTAATCTCTCTGATCTCCTAAGTGGGGGATATTCTTCTGTCCCTAAAGGTTGTTCCTGTTGTTCTTCTATTTCAGTTTCTCCCCATTCACTTTCATAGGTTTCTTGTCTCCCCCAGTTCCCATAGCCATTTCTGAAAATAGTTTTGGGTCTAGGATAGTGTGTTTTGTTTTTATATTCTTCCTGGTCTCTTTTGATTTTCCCTATTTTCCTGGTTTGTACCTCCTTACATTTAGCATCAACTTTTTGAAAAACATTCTGATATTTTATTTTGTTTGCTTCAACAGTGTACAACAAATCATTTAAAATAGCCTTGTTGGTTTTTTCAATATCAACCTGCAACTTTTCCATTAACCTCTCATTATTTGTAATTATGGCTTTCATAATATTCATTCCACAATTATCGAAAATAGAGGTAAGCTCAGAACAAAATTCAGACCCTTCAACAACATTGTTAGGGTATTTGCAAACCCTTAAACCTTTGGGAACAATGTTTAAAGAAATACAGTACTTAAGATAATCATTGTCTATTTCAAGGGTTTTATATTTGATTAAAAAAAATTCCAAATCATTCAATAAGGTGACAAAGTTGGTAGTACTGTGTTTGTTTGGGCTGCGCTGTAAATCGAAGGTATATTTTGCTTAAAACAGTCCGAAAAAGTTTCTGTGTACCTGAAGAAATATTAGGCTTGTCCATACACCCATGGTGTTGCCTTCTTTGACTTTTCGGTCTCACAGAAATTCCCTCTCCTCTATTGTTGTTAAAGTTCTCCTGGTCCACTGTGATATGGAAACCCTTCCAAGCTGTTTTCACAGCTCTCATCTTCTTCAACAGGAAAAATGTTATTCACATTGTCGCAACTGCGTTCGTCAGTACCAGCCTGCTTCCGATTAACTTCCTGGTTCCCGGTGGTTGTGTAAAGCAGCAAGGGAAACAAATGACTGGCTGAGTGGTGTCAGCAAGGCAATCAATTCGTAAGTTGTCCGATCAACTTACGCAGTTCCCCAGTCTCAGAGCTCCTTGGAGCTAGATCTGTGCTCGGTAGTGGCTCCATAAACACGAACTAGTAAACAGATGGTGAGCCAAAAGGACAAATAAACCAATAAAAGTGTAGCTCCAACTCCACCAAGCACAAATGAATCGAGGCTCCAGAAGTAAAAAATGGTTTAATAAGCACTGATGCAAACACTCCACCACAAAGACAGGAACTATAAGGTACAAGCACAAGCACAATAACGTATCCAAAAAAACGTTTTCGTCGCCAACTTCATCAGTTGTATCAGCCATGTTTTAAAATAAATGCTTTTATATGCCATTTGAATTTCATCAGTACTCAATTAACCAATCATTTTAAGCTCATTTGTTAAAGTTGATTGTAAAAGAATACTTAAAATTCATAAAAACTTTGCAGTGTTAAAATGAACTTTCCTAATTACATAATGCCCTCCATATTTCCTATTTATAATAAATATTTAAAAACTTTTAAAAACTTTAAAAACGTTTTTAATACATCATTAAATTGGTTCTGCATTAAACATAAATAAAGCTTGTAAGTCTGAATTTGATCATAGCACCATCTTGTGGTCATAGTATAAATTACATTAAAAACAACCAACAGGAATTTAAGTAGTTGCAGTACAGATTTTATGATTGTGTATGAAATAAACTGAAAAGAAAGATCACAAAATAAAACCCTTTTAAAATTAAAGCTTTGCAGCTCTCATCTTCAATACTAGGGCCAAAGATACCATATCATTGAGCCCATGATTACGGTTTGCATCTAAAAAAAGTTGCCAATACAATTCTTTGTATGCAATGAGTGTTTCCACATCCCACCTCTGGGATTAGTGGGAACTACTTCAAAATAAAAAATGAGTATCCTGTAGTATCACATTTTGTTGAATGCTTGCTAAGGGCATTTTTCTCATTTTTCACCCTAACATCATATAAGTGCTCATATATTCTTTGTCTGAGCTTTCTTTCACTCTTTCCAACATAGAAAGAGGGACATTTCTTACAAACAACTATATATATGATGCCTTTAGTATCACAGTTGGCAAATGTGTTCAAATGCAGGGTCATGTTTCTTGCTTCTAAATACATAGTCCCCCCACAATTCAGATGTGAACAGTAATTACATCTTCCGCATCTATGCAACCCTTTCTTGGATTTGTTACTATTGTTGCACTTGTTAGCTTTCAACCCTCCTTCCAAATAATTTTTGATACTTTTGCCTTTACGGTAGACATGAGATAATTCTTTGTCAAAAATGTATTCAAGGTCTGAAAACTTTGAAAAACTATACCATTCCCTTGAAAATATATTCCTGACAAAAGCTGACTGTTCACTAAAGGTGGTGATTAACCCTGTCTCATTTTCCCCGAACTTGTGTGCCTGTTCTTGATTGTGAGTCAAGTTTTCATCCTTGCCTAAGATGGGTGCAAAAGTATCTGCTCTTTTGGTGTTGACTTCTACAAGCACTTTGTTGAACAATTCCAAAGGGTACCCTCTCTGGATGAAAAGACTCCTTAAAAAGTCGGTTTCATCCAGAAAGGCCTTGTTGTCGGAGGTCATTCTACTGGACCTGACCAATTGTCCTTTCACTACCCCCTTCTTTTGATGGGGGGGGGGTGGCAACTGGTATAATGCAAATAAGAATTGGAGAAGGTTTCTTTCCTAAAGATTCTTGATGTAAAATTCCCTTCTTTTTTCTCTATATGAACATCAAGATATCTCAATTCTTGTTCATCAAAGTTACTGGTGAATTTTAAAAAAGTGGAAGTACTATTTACATACATCAAAAGGTTATTAAAGTTTTCCTTGCTACCCTTCCAAAAAAAAAAAACACAAATCATCTAAAAACCTGGTATACAGGGAACATTCCTTTAACAAAGGAGAATTAAGTAGAAAATTTTCTTCCCAAAAGGCCATAATGATGTTTGCATAGGCCGGTGCACAGTGTGCGCCCATTGCAACGCCTTTTTCTTGTTTGAAGTACTCGCCTTGAAAATAGATGAAATTATTTTTTAATACTATTTCCATCAAGGTTAGAGTATTTCTAAAATCAGTATGTGTCAGTTTTTTGCTTCCAATTAGTTTTTCTTCAAACCAGGATAGACCTAAATCATGTGGTATGCAACCAAAAAGATCTATAACATCCATGGTCCCAAAGGAAGTATTTTCACTGTATAATGAGGGTTTAATTCTTCTCAACAGGTCCCAGGAGTCTTTTAAAATATTGTCAGACCCTTCAAGTACATAATTGATCTTGTGGTCAACAAATTTGGCTAAGGGGGCTGTTATTGACCCTTCTGCTGAAACAATAGGTCTAAGGGGGGGGGGGTCACAGGGATTTTTGTGAACTTTGGGTATACCAAAAATGCAAGGAATTTTTGGTTTGTCAACAACCAAAAACTTGTAGGTATCTTGATCTATGGAACCTTGCATTAGCATGTCATATAACAAAACCTGAATCTTTCTGTACCCTATGTTGACTTCATTGATGGACACCCTGGTGTATTTGTCTGAATCATTTAATAAGTCCAACATTTTCCCTTCGTATTGGATTGCTTCCATAACAACAACCCCACCCCCCTTATCAGGTTTCATTACTCTCAAATTGTGATTGTCGCTGATAGCTCTTAAAGTATTTTTTTCTCCCTGTGTTAGATTGGAGTGAAAAGCCCTTGTTGTCAGATGGGTTCTAATTTCATGTCCCACCTTTAATTCAAAATTCTTAAGTTGGGGGTGTGTGGGTGGGTTGAATGTACTTTTTCGTTTTAGAAATTGTGCATCATTCTCAAGTGTTTTACCTTTGAAGAAAAGCTCCAAATTCTTCTTACGAATAAACAATTTGATGTCTATCAAAAGTTTGAAAATGTCCATTTTTTGTGTAGGAACAAAGGTGAAGCCTTTCGAAAATAAATCAAACCAACTCTTGTCAATACTAACACTGGAATAATTGTGTATATTGAATTCATTGAAAGTCCAAGTATTCAAATTATTTGTGATGCCACCATCTAATTCCAACCCTGGCGTGTCGTCTGAAAGGGCCTCCCCCCCTCCCCCTGAAGTTTTTGAATTGTAGTAAACTTTTCCTTGTTGCATTAATCTCTCTGATCTCCTAAGTGGGGGATATTCTTCTGTCCCTAAAGGTTGTTCCTGTTGTTCTTCTATTTCAGTTTCTCCCCATTCACTTTCATAGGTTTCTTGTCTCCCCCAGTTCCCATAGCCATTTCTGAAAATAGTTTTGGGTCTAGGATAGTGTGTTTTGTTTTATATTCTTCCTGGTCTCTTTTGATTTTCCCTATTTTCCTGGTTTGTACCTCCTTACATTTAGCATCAACTTTTGAAAAACATTCTGATATTTTATTTTGTTTGCTTCAACAGTGTACAACAAATCATTTAAAATAGCCTTGTTGGTTTTTTCAATATCAACCTGCAACTTTTCCATTAACCTCTCATTATTTGTAATTATGGCTTTCATAATATTCATTCCACAATTATCGAAAATAGAGGTAAGCTCAGAACAAAATTCAGACCCTTCAACAACATTGTTAGGGTATTTGCAAACCCTTAAACCTTTGGGAACAATGTTTAAAGAAATACAGTACTTAAGATAATCATTGTCTATTTCAAGGGTTTTATATTTGATTAAAAAAAATTCCAAATCATTCAATAAGGTGACAAAGTTGGTAGTACTGTGTTTGTTTGGGCTGCGCTGTAAATCGAAGGTATATTTTGCTTAAAAACAGTCCGAAAAAAGTTTCTGTGTACCTGAAGAAATATTAGGCTTGTCCATACACCCATGGTGTTGCCTTCTTTGACTTTTCGGTCTCACAGAAATTCCCTCTCCTCTATTGTTGTTAAAGTTCTCCTGGTCCACTGTGATATGCGGAAACCCTTCCAAGCTGTTTTCACAGCTCTCATCTTCTTCAACAGGAAAAATGTTATTCACATTGTCGCAACTGCGTTCGTCAGTACCAGCCTGCTTCCGATTAACTTCCTGGTTCCCCGGTGGTTGTGTAAAAGCAGCAAGGGAAACAAATGACTGGCTGAGTGGTGTCAGCAAGGCAATCAATTGCGTAAGTTGTCCGATCAACTTACGCAGTTCCCCAGTCTCAGAGCTCCTTGGAGCTAGATCTGTGCTCGGTAGTGGCTCCATAAACACGAACTAGTAAACAGATGGTGAGCCAAAAGGACAAATAAACCAATAAAAGTGTAGCTCCAACTCCACCAAGCACAAATGAATCGAGGCTCCAGAAGTAAAAAATGGTTTAATAAGCACTGATGCAAACACTCCACCACAAAGACAGGAACTATAAGGTACAAGCACAAGCACAATAACGTATCCAAAAAAACGTTTTCGTCGCCAACTTCATCAGTTGTATCAGCCATGTTTTAAAATAAATGCTTTTATATGCTATTTGAATTTCATCAGTACTCAATTAACCAATCATTTTAAGCTCATTTGTTAAAGTTGATTGTAAAAGAATACTTAAAATTCATAAAACCTTTGCAGTGTTAAAATGAACTTTCCTAATTACATAATGCCCTCCATATTTCCTATTTATAATAAATATTTAAAAACTTTTAAAAACTTTAAAAACGTTTTTAATACATCATTTAAATTGGTTCTGCATTAAACATAAATAAAGCTTGTAAGTCTGAATTTGATCATAGCACCATCTTGTGGTCATAGTATAAATTACATTAAAAACAACCAACAGGAATTTAAGTAGTTGCAGTACAGATTTTATGATCGTGTATGAAATAAACTGAAAAGAAAGATCACAAAATAAAACCCTTTTAAAATTAAAGCTTTGCAGCTCTCATCTTCAATACTAGGGCCAAAGATACCATATCATTGAGCCCATGATTACGGTTTGCATCTAAAAAAAGTTGCCAATACAATTCTTTGTATGCAATGAGTGTTTCCCACATCCCACCTCTGGGATTAGTGGGAACTACTTCCAAAATAAAAAATGAGTATCCTGTAGTATCACATTTTGTTGAATGCTTGCTAAGGGCATTTTTCTCATTTTTCACCCTAACATCATATAAGTGCTCATATATTCTTTGTCTGAGCTTTCTTTCACTCTTTCCAACATAGAAAGAGGGACATTTCTTACAAACAACTATATATATGATGCCTTTAGTATCACAGTTGGCAAATGTGTTCAAATGCAGGGTCATGTTTCTTGCTTCTAAATACATAGTCCCCCCACAATTCAGATGTGAACAGTAATTACATCTTCCGCATCTATGCAACCCTTTCTTGGATTTGTTACTATTGTTGCACTTGTTAGCTTTCAACCCTCCTTCCAAATAATTTTTGATACTTTTGCCTTTACGGTAGACATGAGATAATTCTTTGTCAAAAATGTATTCAAGGTCTGAAAACTTTGAAAACTATACCATTCCCTTGAAAATATATTCCTGACAAAAGCTGACTGTTCACTAAAGGTGGTGATTAACCCTGTCTCATTTTCCCCGAACTTGTGTGCCTGTTCTTGATTGTGAGTCAAGTTTTCATCCTTGCCTAAGATGGGTGCAAAGTATCTGCTCTTTTGGTGTTGACTTCTACAAGCACTTTGTTGAACAATTCCAAAGGGTACCCTCTCTGGATGAAAAGACTCCTTAAAAAGTCGGTTTCATCCAGAAAGGCCTTGTTGTCGGAGGTCATTCTACTGGACCTGACCAATTGTCCTTTCACTACCCCCTTCTTTTGATGGGGGGGGGGTGGCAACTGGTATAATGCAAATAAGAATTGGAGAAGGTTTCTTTCCTAAAGATTCTTGATGTAAAATTCCCTTCTTTTTTCTCTATATGAACATCAAGATATCTCAATTCTTGTTCATCAAAGTTACTGGTGAATTTTAAAAAAGTGGAAGTACTATTTACATACATCAAAAGGTTATTAAAGTTTTCCTTGCTACCCTTCCAAAAAAAAAACACAAATCATCTAAAAACCTGGTATACAGGGAACATTCCTTTAACAAAGGAGAATTAAGTAGAAAATTTTCTTCCCAAAAGGCCATAATGATGTTTGCATAGGCCGGTGCACAGTGTGCGCCCATTGCAACGCCTTTTTCTTGTTTGAAGTACTCGCCTTGAAAATAGATGAAATTATTTTTTAATACTATTTCCATCAAGGTTAGAGTATTTCTAAAATCAGTATGTGTCAGTTTTTTGCTTCCAATTAGTTTTTCTTCAAACCAGGATAGACCTAAATCATGTGGTATGCAACCAAAAAGATCTATAACATCCATGGTCCCAAAGGAAGGGCCTATCTGCACTTTTGTGAGAAAATTGTTTGATTGGCACCTGACTGGTAAGGGAAGGCGGTCTAGGGCTTGGAATAAGTATTCTCACTGGTCCTTTTGAATTTTGTTACAGGTTTTTTAAGTTTTAGCTTATGGTATTTAGGCCCAGCAAGTGAGCAGGTTTCTGCTTGTTTGTACTGAGGTGAACTGAGTTTGGCTACCAGCTACAACTCTGAGCTAAGATACCAGATGACTATAGGCTTCTGAGCTTCCAAAAAACATAAGTTGCCCCCTTTTTGCATATTTATACTATTTACTGAACTTTTTTATTAGCTGACACCTACTTTTACACTGTATTTATTTATTTACTATGCACTAAACTACACTGTTATACTGCAATTGTCTGCTACGCTGTGCATGTAAAACTGAATTTTATTGTTGTTTTCACTGTTTAGCAAGCATTTTTTGCTGTTCCCACTGTTTGCTAAGTATTTACTGATATTTTTTCTCTGTTTTAAAACTATCTGTTCTGCCTGTTCTGGTTTTCCCTCCAAGCAGTACTTAATTAACCGATCTGTTAACTGTTTAAATCATTCTTTAGAGCCTCCTGGCTGATTTTCTGCTGTTTTAAATGTTGTTTCAGTGTCTCAGTGCTATTTTTCTGTTGTGTTAAATATTCACTAGTGTTTTCCACTGAAACTAGTTTAGCTAGTGACTGTAGCATTGTCCAGATCCAGGCCTGCTGCTTCTGGAACTGTTTGTAGTGGTTTGTTTTTGTTGTAAATTCAACAAGTTTTCCCTTAAAACCCAGGCAGAAATATCCATTTGCCAATCTCCTCTGTGATTGTTTCTGAAAAGCCACCCCTAGTGACAACAATCTTCAAACGAGCATTATGGACAGTTGGACTACCCTTATTTTTCCTGCCAACCTTGTTGACTTGGGTCTCTTGAGGCAGTATGGCAATTGTCCATAGACAACCCTCTGCTAATAACACAGTCTAGTACAAAGTTCAACAGATGTATTTACACCAAGAATCTAGAATCCATGCTCAATCTCACTCAAAACAGTAACACAGAGAAGGTTGTCAACTCACCCACCACTACATATTCACATAGAACCACTACTCATACAAATACCACTACACATAGTACACATCAAACATGTAAATCCACATACATGAATGTTCTCTTGAAAAACTTTCCAAAACTCCAGAGAACTCCAAAAGACAAGTCTGCTGCAGGTAACACAGTCTCCACAGCACCCATGACACATATCAACACCAGTGTCTCACCCACCAAGCCCATAAGGCACAACACTCAAAAACCAAGTTTTCTCCTCATTGGAGACTCAATAGTGAGACACATGGATGCCCCACTCACCAGGTTGGACAAGGAGAATGTCACAGTCAGTTGCTTGTCCGGTGCCAGGATTCTCCAAATCACACATCCACTCAGGTCTCTTAGCAACAAGTACCATTATGACTCTGTCATAGTTCATGTTGGTGTGAATGACCTGAGATGTACCTCAGTGGATTATATAAAGAGAGACATGGTTGAGTTCTCTGAGTATGCGTGCCAGGCAGGTATGTCCCTAGCCTTGAGCAGCATACTATGTTCACCTGGAATGATGCCACAGTATAAACAAAACATGATTTATTTCAATAACTGGCTTAGTTTTTGGTGTCATTCCAAGGGAATCCAGTTCCTGTCTGCGTTGACAAACCTCGCTGTTTTGTCAGAGACGGTTTGCACCTGGCGCCCCTAGGCTTTTGGCTGCTGGCAAAGGCTCATGCCTTCCCCATAGTGCTTTTTTTTGGCAAGTTCTCGAAAACAACATTACATATGTGAAATTAACCAATCAGACCAAAATAAGGGTTATGCTGCTAAATGCTAGGAGCTTAAACCAAAAACTGCACTTCATGGAAGCACTTCTATCACTCAAAGAGATGTCTGTGCAGTCTCAGAAATGTGGTTTAAGGCCTCAGAGAGTACTCTGCCACAGCAAGGCTACAATGCCTTTCACACCTTTAGACAGCAAAATGAATGTGTGAAAACCAGAAGAGGCAGATAACCTCACTGACCCCCATTCAAGTCCCAATCAGTTATAGATCCCCCTCCATGGGTCACGACACCTATGAAGCCTGCTTAAGCAAACTGAAGACAATCCAAATTTTACCGAACACACCGGTTATGAGGCATTTCAATTATCACATCAACTGGGAAACCTACTCTAGCCCAAACTCGCTAGTACAAAGGTTCCTTGACTTTGTGAATTCAAATGCCCTGGAGGAAATTGTCCATACCCTTACAAGAGGAACAAACATTTTAGATCTGGTCCTCACCAACATGTCAAACAGGTGCACTGCTGCAACTGTTGAACCTTCATTTGTTAAACCTGACTACAAATCAGTCAACTTCGAACAGACACTAACACCAGAACTCACAAAGGGTGAAATCTGACTAAAATACTTCACCAAGGCAAACTATGCTCTCCTAAATGAAGGTATAAATGCATTCCAAGCCCTACCCCAAGCTGAAAGTGGTAACTACGCCGAAGCTTACACTAAAGTCCTGTACAATCACTTGCATAAGTGTATAAACTCAGCTGCACCAGAGAGAATGAAAGCCAGAGCCCCAAGTAAAAATCAAGCGGCCATGATGGACTTCCAGTATCAACAAACTCTACAATAAATGCAAACAATTGCTGTCCAAGAAAACAAAGACAAAGACCCAACAATGAAAAAGCATCCTCCTCAGCCTTAACAAGCAAATAAGACAACTTGTCAAATCCTTCAAGAGCTCCTTTGACAGGAACTTAGCAAGTACTGCCAAGGGTAACCATAAGGCCTTTTACAGCTATGTACATAACCTAAAGGGTAGGACCCAAGCATGTGCAGAACTGGTGACAACAGTATCACACACACACATTGACCCCACAGAGATAGCAAACCTTCTAGTGGATGGATTTGGTGAAAATTTCACTCCCTTTAACCCTCCTAACTTACAACAAACTCTCTCCCAAACTTCCCCTCCACCTTACATATCTGAACAGCAGGTCCTCAAAGCCTTGTCCAAAGCAAAGAACATGGCCTCTATGGGACCAGGTGACATCCCAGGCTGTCTTCTAAACAAGCTAAAACATGAACTAGCATCACCACTAAGTACCCTTTTTAACCCTAGACTAGCCACAGGATTTGTTCCTGTGGAATGTAGAACAGTTACAGTTATTCCACTCCAAAAAGTGGCCTAGGAACAGGCCCGGGGAATTACAGACCCATAGACCTGACCAGCCTCATCTGTAAGGCCATGGAATGTATCATTATGGACCTCATAAATAAAGACATAGGTGACCTCCAAACACTGGAACCTACCCAATTCAGGTTCGCAAAGGTCAGATCCTGCCTGTTAAATCTGATGGATTTCTTTGAAAGTATGACCAAGGACATTGATGATGGCAAATCTGTGCACACAGCATACCTCAACTTAGCAAAGGCTTTTGACATAATCCCACATTCAGGCATCACCGACAAACTTAGCAAACTGAATGTAAACCCCTTCATTGTAAGATGGGTTGGCAAATGGCTCACAAACTGGACACACACTATCAAAGTGGGTGACTGCACATCAACCAGCACACCTGTTACCAGCGGGTTGCCAGAGGGTTCAGTGCTGGACCCCCTACTGCTTGGTATATACTTTTCAAAAGTTCAGGTCAAAACTAAAGCACTGTGGCTGACAAAGTTTGCAGATGACTGCAAACTAGATGTAATCATTGAATCCCCAAGTGATGTCAGTATACTCCAGGATTGTCTCACACAGACCAACAACTGGTGTATTAGTCACAGTCTCAAACTGAATGCAAAGAAATGCATCATAATTCCCTTCTGCACAAAGAATGTTCCTTCACACTATCAAATCAATAATAATACCCTAACTACCGAAGAAGTGGTAAGTGGCCTGGGATCATAGGTTGACCGCGACCTTAACTTCGACCACCACGTGTCTACCATTATAAGGAAAACCTGATTAGTAAAGGCATCACTTTGAGAGCAGAAGAAGTTATAACTCCCTATACTCAGCACTTATCAGGCCCATAACTGATTATAAAGCCTGATTCGGTATGTACTGTACTAAGCATCTACAGCAACTAGAGAGACCTCAGAGGTTTCTAACAAAGATCAAGAGCTTCCAGCATGTGCCTTACACAAACCGACTAAAATCCCTGTCACTACACTCTGTGTTGTATAGACTTCTTAGGGGAGACTTATGCCTGGCCTACAGAGTAACCCAAGACCCAAACCTAATTAACTTACTACATATTCGTAAATCAAATGGGTCTAGGGCTACCCATTCCAGGGAGTTAAATACACCCTATGACTTAAATAGGACATGCTGGAGGGACAGATTTATCTCCCAGTGGCAACTAGTCTTTGGAACAGGCTATCAATTCATATGAAACAGAGCACCTCTATGACACTGCTCAAGGGGAACCTGGATGAGTGGATGGGGCACCATAAATTTTTACCAGGGATAGTGCCCACAACCCTCCTGGACATGGGCAGTCATCACTAAATGCAATCTTGGGTATTGACTAGTACCTCTATGGTATTACATTGAGTTAAAACAGCTAGGCTTAAAATGACCTCTGGGTTGATAACCTAGTCATTTCCAATGATTCTATGATCTTATGAGACCAAAGGTTAGACCTCTGAATTGGTAATGAATGACTCATAACTAAACATGAAGGAATCTCCTGGAAGGCTTGGCTAATTTGATATGCAGTTAAGCATCACTGAGATCCAAAGAGCATATCCAACCTCCTGCTTATAAACATGGCAGGATGAACTGCACTCAGAGCATCCAGAAGGATTCTTTTTTTACATATTGATTCAGACAACTGAGAACTAGAATCAGTCTGAGTCTTTTTGAGCACCAAGAAGAATCTTCAGTAAAATCTGGATCCTCTCTGGTCTAGTGGGACCTTCTGCATGGTACTTTTTAAGAGAAGGTTTTTCACCTAATGCCGAGCTGCCCTCCTTAGATGGGGTGGCAATATAGGCAGGTGAGAGAGCACTTGTATGGTCATTTGTAAAAATTGCATTGTGTATCCCCTGGGTATGATCTGCCTGATCTATCTGGTGCAATCATACTGCCATGCCAGCAGATGCAGAGAGAGGCATCCCCTGACAGCCTCCAAAGTAGGACAGTTAGGCAACTGTTCAGGGTCCATACTGCCTGGACTCAAGATAGGGACCACGGAACCTTGCTGATGTCATCCACCTCTGTTTTTTTACTACCAATGGCTGTTAGAGAAGCTCTCTCTACCCTAGGAAATGCTTTGAAATTGCTGCATCCTCCTGGATTTCTTGTTGCTCTAAAATGATCTTGGTTCAGCAGACAACTTCAACCAACAGCAATGATTATCTTGTTTGCCAGCTCAGACTGTTGCACCTTATCTTTTACTTTCTGTCCGAACACAAAGTTCATCTGCCATGGAATGTTATTAACTAAAAAATAATAAAAACACCTTGTGATGGTCACTGTTGATATGACACCCTGACCCCATGTTTAAAAATTGGGAAAACGTGACTGAATACTGATAATAATAAAATATGTATCTGACAAAAGTCATTGAAATATAATGTATTTTTAAAACCTATTTTATTACAGAGCAAAATTATATAATTAATATCAAAGGAATTATGCAGTTCTATTTTTTTCTGAGGGGACATACTCCAGAATAGGCTTATTAAAAATGCTGTTCTAGCTACTGGAGATGAAAAAATATATACAAATTTCAGTTTCTAGTCAGAATTTAGTGAAAATAAATATTTCATACACATCATTACACCTTTTAATGCAATTTTCTAAAGCTGTAAAATTTTAAAGACACACATCTATATGGACAGCGTTATTTTAAAACATACATCATTTTAATGATACATTTGTTACCATACCTTTCCAACAGCAGTGTAATTTCCATACTCCATTGAATAACCAGGAATGAGTATTGTTGGCTTTTTAGTATCGATGAGAGGTAGCTGCACTTTAGAGCCTCCAGAACCAAGAACTGTCCAGCTGTACAAGAGACCTTGGGAGATGTTGCACTCAATTGTAAATTCAAAGGTAATACTGAGATGAATAGGCTGGTATCGTCTCACCTGTATTATAATAATACATGACAAACCAAATTATGAGGTAACCAAAAGATTCTTTAGCTAAAAAGTGACGTTATTATGCAAAAATTAATACTTGGAACATGTTAGACAGGAGACATTGCAAATCATAAAGGTGCATCAAAGCCAGCAATGGAATTTCATTCCTTAGGAAAGCACAGAATGAGATGGACTTCAAGCAGCTGTCATTTATGATGTAGATCAAATAGGTTTCTCTCTCACTATGCAAAAGTTCACCACCATGGTTTTGCTGCCTGAATTCATTTATCAAGACTCAACATACCATCAGATATAAAACGTTTAGAAGCAACTACTGAAAATCAAGCAAGTTATGATTCTATGTTTAAAGCAGCGAGTTCTGCTTTATAAGTTTATCATTTCCCTCACTGACTACAATATGGTAATTTCCTTACATCTCCTAGCATTAGCATTATAAATAGCACCTTTCCGATAGTACTGGCATCAAAACTGTGCCAATTCACTATATATTAAATTAACTTGCAGAAAATGTTCAGCCTTTCATCCAATGATAGATTATAATATTTGCAACTAGAGTGGCCACTCCTGGGAGGTCTGTGGTCAGTCACATAATATCTGCAATTCAATAATTTCACTGTAAAAAGTTTTATTTACAGCTGTTAAGTCATTATCATTACATTATGTCTGAACATAGCTAGCACTAAAAATATTTGTTAACCTAAGTATAGGATCACAACTGACCAATCTCAGTCAACCTGGACATTAGTATATAATGTTTGCTACAAACCGCAGACAAGCAAACAATCAACAAGTAATACCAATGTCAATTATGTTTTCAACACTCAACTTCTTGGAGCAAGAATCAAGGACAGGAACATCAAACGATAGACAAAGGTCCAGAATCAAGGACAGGAACATCAAACGATAGACAAAGGTCCAGAATCAAGGACAGGAACATCAAACGATAGACAAAGGTCTAGAATCAAGGACAGGAACATCAAACGATAGACAAAGGTCCAGAATCAAGGACAGGAACATCAAACGATAGACAAAGGTCCAGAATCAAGGACAGGAACATCAAACGATAGACAAAGGTCCAGAATCAAGGACAGGAACATCAAACGATAGACAAAGGTCCAGAATCAAGGACAGAAACATCAAACGATAGACAAAGGTCCAGAATCAAGGACAGGAACATCAAATGATAGACAAAGGTCCAGAATCAAGGACAGGAACATCAAATGATAGACAAAGGTCCAGAATCAAGGACAGGAACATCAAATGATAGACAAAGGTCCAGAATCAAGGACAGGAACATCAAACAATAGACAAAGGTCCAGAATCAGGCTCACTTTCTAAAATATTGATGTTACACATTTCGAAAATTATAAACTTTTGCTCACTTTGCAAAACTTTGCCACCATATTTTTGCTGTAATTTAGCAAGACCAACATATTATTGATGCAAAATGCTTAGACTTAACTACTTAAAATCAATGAAGCTGTGGTTCTATGTTTAAAGCTGTGCGTGCTGCCTCATAAGTTTACTATTTTCTCTCACTGCCTACAATACAGTTGCAGAATGCACATGTTAGGGTTATGAAACCTGACAAGGGGGAGGGTTGGTTTTTATGGAAACAACTGATTACAACAACAGGATGGAACAACTGCTTTTGACTGAAACATATACTAAAATCTCACTCAACGAATTTAATACGGCTTACAGATGTATTAAGTTGTACATTAACAATCTATTTATAGAAGCTAAAATCAATGTAATGTTGTATAACTATTTTTATATGCCAGCACCAAGGACCGCTAGTTTGTTCAGAATCCCTAACGTCCATAAAAACATGGCCAACCCACCCATGAGACCTCTGGCAGATGCCAGGAATTCTATAACGTACCCATGTGCTAAATATGTGGACTCTATTTAAAAAGGTACATTAGTCAGGAACCACAGATTTGTAAGGACTCATGGACCTTCCTGAAAAGAATTAATGATTTAACCTTTGAAGAGAATTACAACTTCCTCACAGTAGATGTGAAGGACTTATACACTTCAATTCCCCATTTGGAAGGAATAGAGTGGGTTTCAAGAAAGATGAGACTAAGGGGTGCAACTCTTAATGAAATACATCTAGTTGAGGAGCTACTAGATATAATACTAACAAACAACTACATTACATTTGAGGAAGAATACGTTTTACAGAAAGTAGGGGTGGCCATGGATTCACCTTGTGGGGCCACTTTTGCAAATTTAGTAATGGCCCACTTGGAATTAGAGTACATCAGTAAGAATAGTCAAATTTATAACCAAATATTTTTTACACAAGATTTTTGGATATTTTCTTGATCATCAAAGGTGACAGAATTACAGCTGAAGAACTGGTTAATTATTTTAATAGCACTACCAGCTTTCTCCATTTTACATATAATTTCCATACTGAAAAAAAAATGGCTTACTTAGACAGAGAACTGGAAAAAGATAGAAACCTAAAAAGATACACAGCAAAGATTTATAGGAAAGCAACTTATTCAAATGCCTTCCTACATTTTTCCAGTTCACACTCTTTCCATCAGAAGATATCAGTCATCAAGGGCCAACTAGCCAAAATAGCACAAAATATACTGAACCTACTGATATTGCCAACATCCTGGCAGATAGATTTAGTGCAAACTTCACCCTCCTCTCACACCCAAAAGGGCCTACAACAATACCGGAAAGGTGTGGTGTCCCGGAAATCACAGACGCACAGGTGAAAATAGCCCTTTCAAAAACCAAAAACACAGCATCAGTGGGGCCAGATGGTGTCCCAGGCTGCGTCTTGCTTGAACTACAGAACAAGCTAACTCCCACCTAAACACGCTGTTCAAGCTCAGCCTCTTCACAGGCTACATGCCCATAGAATGGGGCACAGCAACGGTTATTCCACTCCAAAAAGGAGGGGTCACAACTGACCCTGATAACTATTGACCCATAAGCTTGACTAGCCTGGTCTGCAAGGCTATGGAGTGCATCATCATGGAACTCATTAACAAAGACATTAGGAACCTCCAAACATTTGACCCGACCCAGTTTGGCTTTGTTAAGGGCAGATCATGCCTACTAAACCTGGTTGACTTCTTCGAGACAGTCACCAAGGCCATAGACAAGGGAAAGGTTGTTCACACAGCCTACCCTGACCTCGCCAAGGCTTTCAACACCATTCCCCACTCGGGTATTACAGGAAAAACTCACCAGCCTGAACATAAACCCCTACGTCATGAGATGGGTTGCCAAATGGCTTACAGACAGAATTCACATGGTAAGAATAGCGGGCTCCAGGTCTGACACTAAACCAGTCACAAGTGGTGTCCCACAAGGCTCAGTCCTGGGACCCCTACTGTTTGGCATATACTTCTCAGAAGTACAGGCAAACACAGGAGGACTATGGCTAACCAAGTTCACTGATGACTGCAAACTGGGAGCCATAACTGACTCTCCGACTGGCACGGACATCCTCCAAAAGGGCATTACTGAGATGGACACCTGGTGTCAAAGTCATGACCTCAAGCTAAATACCAAAAAATTCAAAGTCATTCCATTTTGGAAAAACAAAACACCCATGAACTACCACATAGGTGGCAGCCCCCTTAATACAGAAGAGGTAATAAGAGATCTGGGGACCCAGGTAGATAGTAATCTCTCCTTTGACAATCATATTGCCAAAGTAGTTAGGAAATCCTTCTATGTGGCCCATCTAATTACTAAAGGGTTCACATCTAGAAATAAAGAGGTTATAGTGCCCCTCTACTCGTCACTCATCAGTCCCATCATAGAGTACAATGCCCCATTTGAGATGTACCTCACAAGACACTTCCAACAGCTGGAGAGACCACAAAAGTACCTCACCAAGAGGATTACTGGCCTCAAACATATGTCCTATGCAGCCCAATTGAAAAAACTCTGGCTGAACTCAGTGGCATATCGCTTACTCAGAGGTGATCTCTGCCTGACTTACAAAGCCATGTCCAACTCAGAATTAATGGACATGCTCCACCGAATGAAATCCAAGTCACTGCGAGCCACGCATAGAACATGCTGGAGGGATAGATTCCTGTCACAGAGACTCCCCATGCTTTGGAGCAAAATTCCAAACTACATTAAGCAGAGCCCCTCACTAACACTCTTCAAGAGAAACCTTGACGAGTGGATGGGTAACAGAAAATACACCCCTGGGATCACTTCAATGGCTCTGCTTGACAGAGGATCAGTTAATTAATCAATGGGGTGGCAAAAGCTGACACACTCTGGCTAGGCTTACAAATGTCCTTGGGCAGATAGCCTAGTACCTACCTATAAACCTATGAACCTATGAACTAGTGAGGGCTGAAAGGATGGTCACTTTAGAGAAAGATTTTTTTTATATGAATGTGAAGTTTTAAGGAAAATGTTCTTTAAAAGAAGCTATCCAGATTCTCTGATCTTAGACATACAAGATGAGGTGAAGACCAAGAGAAACAGGGAAGTGTACCAACCACTTCTTAATAGCGAACTACCTGAAATAACATTAGAGCCCAATTAAGAGGAACCCTAGGAGAGGAGTTTATAAACTGAAACTATTTTTTCTAATAACTACACAGTCAGTTTTATAACACCATTCAGCATGCATGCATACAGTATAAAGGAAATACTATGCAAAAACTGGTCCCTAATAATGGGTGAACCCCAATTTTGTACAAAAATAGGTGAACACCCACAGGTAATCTTTAAAAGAGGTCACAATTTAAAAAGCCTACTGGAGCACAAGAAAAGGACAATTACTAGGCTATAAGGGATGTTCAGATGTGAGTGTTGTCCCTACTGTAAACACATAGACGTGGGTCAAACATTCATGGTTAGGCAACAAAAATATAAGTTAAACAAGAAACTTAACTGTAATTCTAAATTACTAGTTTATTTAGCTCAATGTCAACAATGCCCACTTTTTTATGTCAGGAAGACTGATAGGAAATTAAAAGAGCAGCTATATGAACATATACACAGCATCAATAGGGCTAAAACAGAAAATGCTCTGGCTAAACACATAGTAGAATTTGAGAAGCAAAGTTTTAAATTTAGAGGTATTGACCAAGCTGAACCTGGTAACAGAGATGGTCCTTTTTCTTTGTTGTTGGAGAAACTAGAGCTGACATGGCAAATCAAACTGAATGCCTTTACATACCCAGGCTTGAATGAAGCTTACTCTGTCACCTGTTTATTAAAACTTAAAAGCTTGCTAAGATAAACAGATCAAATTTTAGTTTTTAAGGAACTTTTTAACAAGGAATGTATGTTGTTTTATATGTTGCCGCCATTCTTGTGCAAATGTGTGCATACTTTGTTGTTTTAAACTAGCACATTTTTAAACTAGTGCACTTACAGGATTCTTTAAGATCAAGGAAATGCAAGAAAAATTCAGAATGCATAGGATTAAGTCTAACTTAAGCAGTTAAATTCAGCTAAGAAGCTGAGCTTGATTATAGGTTAAACACATATCACATGACAAGTTTAAATTGTTATAAAAGAAGCTTTGTACTTTAAATCTGTTTATTCTGATGAAGTTCTGTATGGTACTTGAATGAAAAGCGCTTCAAAAAAATTTGTGGATACTACTATTCTTCAGTGGAGCCTTCCTGTTATATCCATCTACAATACATTTATTAGCTTGCAATGCCTAACATTACCATTATGAATAGCAGCTTTCTGACTGGCATCAAAATTGAACCAATTTGCTACGTTACCATTAATTTATAGAAAAATTTCAGCCCTTCATCCAGTGACAGATTATAATGCTGACAATTAAAGAGGCCACTCTGTGCCTGCAGCTAAATAAATAAATAAAAGACCCATGGTGATTATATCCAAAGCAGCAGCCAGTTTCTACTCCTTGCCTTCCCATTATTCATTGGGATGTCAAGGAGAAAAAGCCCATGAATATTAAATATTACAGTGGATGATTGCAAACTTCAGTCTAAAACAACCACATATGGCTGTGGTAGCATGAGGTATTTTTTTTAAATCATGGCCATCAACCAGATGTGGACAGTCAGTGGATGGGTTTAGTGGAGCTGAGAGTAATTTGTTGCACTTGTTGAGCAACTGTGTACATTTCTGTGAAATTCATCCAAAATGCATTGTTGCCCAGTTTTGTTATTTAATCATTTGGTGTAGATGTGGACAGCTAAGATGTGTAAACAGACAACAAAGTAATCATAATTGCTGACCTGGGTACAGTGTCTGTCTGTCTGTCTGTCTGACTGTGGGTGAAAAAAATCACTGATTGCTGTCATTTGTTCAATTATTCTGATGCGACTTTGCAGGACTAATGCAATTTGTGTGAGTTGGAAGGAACATTTTACACCTGCTATTATTTGTGAGAAACAACATTGAAATACATTATACAGTCATTATTTTTATCAGAATCAGATGTCTGAATTATGAAATGGGTGGGGATGGGGGCTATCTGAGGATGAAAATAACTTACCATATTAACATTTTCTCAATTTAACCAGACTCACTTTACAGGGCTAGTGTTCATATGTATGAAATAAGTAAGAATACTCTACTCTGTGGGTACTGTTTGTGTAAAACAAAGTTGAAGCTGTCCCTGATTTTGCCTCATATTTTTGGTCTGCTCCTCATATATTTTCTGTCAAACCACTGGGGAATGCAGTCACTAAATAATGTAATATCTGGAATTCTATCAAGTTTCAAAATGTGTGACATCAATATTTTAAAACCGTCCCTGATATTGGGCCTTTGTCTATCATGTTTGTCCCAGTCCCTGATTCTTGCTATAAGAGGTTGAGTGACATTATTTTTATCATGGTCTGATGAGATATACACAGCAATGTGACTATAAACAGCTGGGTTGTGGTGGATGCAGTCTATGGATGAAAGTAACTTATCCTCTTTTTGTTTGTTTAGTTTAAATATTCTAGTTTTGCAGGAGTAGAGTGTATTTTTCTCTCAATATCTTGTCTTATCACTCAATATATTTGCCTTTATCACTCAATATATTTGCCTTTGCTCCTAAAAAAACATTATTTGCTGATAAAAACAATGACAATGTTAATAATAGCTATTTTTTTTTAAAAAAACTTGATCTATAAAATATCTATGTATGATATTAATTTTCTGTAAATGTTAATGACTCATTATTGTAATTGTATAACTCTTCTTAAGATTCTACTATTTTTGTAATGTGTAATCTTTTTTTTCTCCCTGGCCCTCCACTGAAAATGGACTCAATATGGCCCAGTGGACTTCCCCAGTTTTCAAACCACAAATAAATAAATAATTTTTATGAAATAAGGTGCAATACTTTACTAAACATATTAAATGTTTTTGTGAAATAAACTTGAAATACATTACTACATTCATGACTATTTATCGTTACCACAATTAGACTGCTGATGTGTACAAAGTCAAGAATGGAGATATAAATGTTGCGTTCAAGGACTGCCTTTTAATGAGAATTATAGACCCTGCTGATAATATCTAGTTAAACAGTCATTAGTCTGGCTTTGCAGCACTAGTGTGCTTTTGTGTAAAGCAAGTCTAAATAGTTTACTGTGGCAATGTTATATAACTATCAAAACATTTGAAGTGTATACAGTCAAATGGTGGTATTTGATGGAACCAGACATTAGTGGATTATAATGAGAACAGTTTGAGTTTTCTTTTATAGTTGAAATGTTCTGAAACTGGTAATTTTGTGACTACCAATTAGCACATTTTGTTTCACATTTTGCCAGATAAATGCCCAAGACTACTCAAATTTTAAAAAATACAAAGCATGTTTTATTAAACAGTAAGTTGGCAAGCATACATTTAAAACAGCAATAAAGACGAATCTAAAAAAAAATCTAAAAGAAAAAGAGCATTTAAGGTGTAGTCCAAAAAAATGTTCAGTTGTCTAGGTTTGAAAAGTGCTCAGAGCCCAAAAACACACAATCCTTATCTGTTTTACTACCATAAATTAAAGTGGTGCCAAAAAGTTCACGTTTGACTAGTAGACTTTAGGGAAAACTCCACCCTCCTACAGTTTAAGTCAACTCTTAGGTTGTTTTTCTCCCTACAATATAGTTCCAGTATCTGTAGGTACTAGAAACCTGTTTGTACTTTATAAAACTTTCATTTCCTTGCCTTGGAATCAAAGGAAGGGAAAAATCACCCACTTTTTAAAAGCATAATGTGTCACATAATTTGCAGAGGACTGTATCTATGCTTGTATGACATACCTCAGACACAAAGAAATCTGTAGTCAGGTACTGCTGACAATCTTAAAGAACTAATTAGTCCCGCTGATCTCAAGAACTCACCAGCTGTTGTAAAAAAGACACAGAGGTGTGAAACTGTTTTCCAATGTTTTTATTGCAGAGAGGAAGAGAACTTACACTGCTTCCAATGTAGCTATGCTTTTCATAGGAAAACATTGCAATTAGATCAATCAGTGGTTCAAAGGCATTTGTCAAATTTACAAAAGCAGCATCACAGCACTGAAATGATAAACTTCAAACTTTAAATGTTGTTGTTTACACCACTTTACATTTTAAGATGACTTAATGTAGTATAAAAGATGTCTGTGACATTTAGGGAAAAGTGAGAACATAATTTCCTTGTAATTCTTGTAAAGTATCAACATATTTAACCTTTTTCATGCCCTCCCAACACAATAGGATAAAACTGCCCAAATCAGGACTTCACTGCTGAAAGTGAGATGAGGCAGGTAGCAACTTTATCAACCAATACTTTTATAAGAATCTGTGTAAAAACTTAAACACACCACCACAGGCTACTAAAAATTATGATCTTCAGAATAAAATAAAACTTTAATTGTTAAGACTTAAAATGAGACATAAAGCAATAAAACAAAGCCTTGTTAATTTGTATATGATAAGCCCTTTTGGTTAAAAACCTTCTTCAGATCATTTAATACTTCTATAAGAAGTTCTTTTATGCTTTATTGTGACATCCTTCCAAAGAAGGATGCATATCTGGTGCACAGATCCTTTGGAAAATAACCATCTACTGACTTTGGGTTAGTCCTTATACAAGTGGATTACACAAGCATTTTCAATAAAGGAAATTTAACAATTGACAGCAAACATAATATACAGCTGAATTTATTTTAGCTTACTTGTGCTATGTGCCCTTTCATTAAAGCATTAGGAAAGGCAAATCTTGATGTACTTTAACAACTTGTCTACAAATAAATGAATAAAGGAAAATAAAGATATTTTCACTGCTGGCACTGGGGAACAGAATTATTTTAAAATCATTTCCTTACCAGTAGCAGCTGCCACTTATACATGAAACTGCAAGGATCCCTCAGAGCAGTGACACTTGACACCTGTGGGAAAAGTGTGTGAGGAGGGGGTCTGTCAATTCATCTTGGACTACAAAAAGATACTTTAAAGAACGGCCTGCAATTTAGTAACTTTTTTTGGTTGCAGCTGTATAACTCCTTAGTATACTGAAAAACAAGCCCTGAAACACACACAAATGTGGGCCATTCAAGAAATAAAAACAGAAATAAACAGTTCTGTTACAGAAGGTATATAAGATGGCATTGAATAACACAAATCCCATTATATGTCAGTGACATGGGAATACATCAGGGCTTCCTTATGTCTAGCATGACTCATATAAAGTAAACTTGAAATGGATTATGGGAAAGAGGAAGGATTCAGGAAAAACAAGATGACATTGATATGCCAAGCTTCATTGACAGCAATTTTTGTATAAAACATATTTAAATTCTATAAGAAACACTCAGACTGATTTTGAGGAGTTAAAATAACTCAGAAAACAAAGAGTGAAAAAACTGATTTTTTAGTTCTAATGTGGAGTTTTCCTTTAAGACTTACAACATACTGGCCTTTAAGAGGCTTTACTGCCATTAACCCATGCTGATATTATTGACTTTGCATAAACAAGTCAAGATTACTCTTATAAGAATTTGGTGACTTTCTTCAGAATATAAGGGAAATGTATTCCACAACCTTTGAGTCCACCTTCTCACTCTGTTTCTGCTGAACTTTTATGGTAATTTGGCCAAACAATTCCCTCCCACTCTTCTTTCTCTGGCTCTTGTTAGTAAGGACAAATTGATCTTTTTTGTGGAAGCACTCTCCTTAAAACATAATTAAATTAATTTACCTTTGTATTTCACAGACCAAGAGTACTGAGTACCCTCAGTTAAGTACAGGTGTACTCAATTATCCTCAGACAACTTGTCATTCAAAGTTAATACTTCTTACTATCGTAGCTAAGTTGGTTAAACAGTGAGTCAATTGTCACTATTTTGCTCAGAGTTTAGATTTATACTCTTTATTAATTGTCTTCTGTTCAATTAATACTCCCAAAAATCCTACCTCTCACACTAATGTCCCAATCTCTTTTAGACTCATCCTTTGCCAGCCTACAACAACTTGATTTTCTGAGACAGTGGAACAATTGCCTATGTTTAGTAAAAATCCATTTATTCTAACAAATACTGGTTCCACCTGTAAGAAATGCACCCATTATCTAAACTGGAGGCTGGTCTTCCATACCATCCACTTTCAGAAAACAGCATCACAACACATTACCACGGCATCAAAACTTTACTCTTACATACGCTGAGGTAGTACGGAAAATCTTGCCTAAGCCTCCTAGGTAAAATACTGGCTTACCTCAGCCATGCAATGTTAATATTAACACCACAGATGCAGCTACACCCAAACCTGTTGATACTGGGAGTCACCCATACTGCAAGCCTCTGGCCTTATGTTCTATAAACCAGCAGCACATCCAGGAAATGAATTGGTCATTGGTGACTCCATTATAAGACATCCAGACACACAACACTTACCATGGCAGTAAAGGACAGCATGGCAGCTACCTCTCTGGTGCAAGGATTACGGATGTTGCTAAGGGCTCTTCAGATCCTACACAGCCCCAGATACAGTTACAACATTGTACCTGCCCATGATGAGGTGAATGACTTTGGGTGTTCTACTGTGGGGGGAGATGCACAGATTCATTGGTGAGCTTCTTCCTTACATCTTTGAAGATTGTAGGGCCCTGGCTTTGAACAGCATTCTACCATCACTGACAACAATCCCTAGATTTGTGGATAACTTGCTTCAATACTTGGCTAATTTCTGGACTTCATAAATGACAATACACTTCACCAAATTGTCCCCTACTTGACCAAATTGTCCTCTACCATCCACAAGTGTTAAAATTCCTGGTCTTGTCCACAGAAACTGATCTCCCAATTGTACAAGCCTGTTGGTTACCCCTTCACATGTCAAATCTTGCCATCATGCTGTGATCTTCTCTAAAAAACTGTTTTGTGGCCCTAATAATTCCTCTACATTCGGTGACTACTCCAAAACATTTATTTTTTTATTTATTAATTTAATAATTACAAATAGTATAGCTCCCCAGCAAACCTTGTAACCCAGGTTATTGTCTTCTACTCTAAGATACACTGATTCATCCATAGTAGCCCAGTGTAAGAATGATAACAGGTCTAAAACTGAACTAATATGATAGAACTACCACATGATCTTTATAATAAAAAGAAACAATCCTGGCCATTAGTAAAATATGTCCACTTCATCATTATAAAAGTGATTTCTAACTTGGAAGCCAATCTCAAACACATAATTAGGAAATATATGGCTGATTATGAGTTTAGAGCTGCAACTAATTCAAGAGAAAACCATAAGGTCTTCTTCAGGTATATTAAGAAGCTTATCAGTAACCAACAATTCTGTACTGAACTCATTTCAAATGGTACCTCCTTCTCTGATCAAGATGACATTGCCAATATTATTCTCCATTATTCTTACCTCTTCAGATCAGCTGGACCAAGTCCTTTTGGCATTTTACAAAAGGTGGTGCAGCGGTAGCGTTGTCGCCTCACAGTAAGAGGTCCTCCCGTTCGATTCTTGGCTGGAGCGCCTTCTGTGGGGAATCTGCATGTCCTCTCCATGGTCGAGTGGCATTCGAAAGACATGCGTGAATGGGCGTGCCTTTGTTGAAGGTTGGGCGTCGCGCTCGCACCTCGGCACAGTAAAAATCTACTGCCAATCATTAGCAGACCGGAGTTCTGCTGTGGCGACCCCTAACCGGGAAAAGCTGAAAGAAGAAGAACAAAGAAATATTACTTCCATGGGTTCTGACTGTATCTCTTGATGCCTACTTTGAAGCATAAAGCCCCACCTACCAAAATTCCTATATCAGCTCTTCAATCTGATTTTTTCCGTTAGTTATTTCTGAGGTGTGGAGATTGGCAATTGTAGTGTCCTTGAACAAACATAGCCCCACTACTAACCTTATGAAGTATAAGCTATTTGCCTCACTAGTAATTTATACAAAGCTATGGACTGTATTACAACTGAACTAATAAACAATAACATATGTGACCTCATATCCTTGCACATACACCCCTTCAACTTTGTAAAAAGTAAATAATGGCTGAGTTATTTGAAAGGGTTACTGAGGCCAAGGATAAGAGGTACATAATCCATGCTGCTTATCTGGAACTTGCTAAGGCCTCTGATACTATACCCCATGTTGGGATCACTGACAATTCTTTCAACTCAACATTAACCCATATATAGTTCACTGGATAGGTAATTGGCTGCCATGCAAAAAGCATACATTTAAGTTTGATTTCCACTAAACAGAAAAGTGTCACCACATGGTTCAGTCCTGGTCCTTCTTCTCTTTTTAATATACACACATGTATATATTATATTTATACATTATATATATATATATATATATATATATATATATATATATAGAGAGAGAGAGATACACATATATATGTGTGTGTGTGTGTGTGTGTGTGTGTGTGTGTGTGTGTGTGTGTGTGTGTGTGTCTCTGTGTTTTTTTG
>NC_056731.1:486833576-486908576 GCF_019279795.1 Protopterus annectens
TCTCCATTTTCATAATCCTTGTGAGTACATGGAAAACAAAAAGGATATATTACTAACAGACAAAGTGCAGCATGTTTTACACCTGCATCCCCCAAATCTTTTTCTGTCATCATTATCATTTCCTTCATCTGCTTGTATGATTTTCCTGTCATTTTGTCAAATTCAACATATGCTTCACTCAACTCTCCATTGGACCTCAGTTGTACAACATACTGTCTGCTTTCAGGCCATCTTTGTCCTGGTCCTGTCCTCCAGTCATCTTCTCCTTCCTCATCTCTTCACACTCCATTATCCCCTCATTCTTGATTTTGCAGACGTCTGCTCTTTAAGGGTGATCTTTGTTATATTCCTTTCCCCTCTTTCACATGATTCATCCACCCTTCACCTCAGATTTCTAAATTTCCATCCCAACTTCCATCCTTTCTCCTCCTCAACATTTAGTGGGCTATTCCTCCCTCCTTCATTCCAACCACCACTTTTGTACCCCTGTAAAGCATCACAGTGAATATGAATGGCTTCTTCCTCATTTTTAACCCACAACACTTTTCCTTTCCAAATGATTTTTAATGTCACTGAATAGATCAAAAGAACTACTGCCTATACTTGCATGATATGCCAGCTTACAAGCATAACGTGTTTCCTTCTCTCATAAATTTGAGGTACATAATCATCCACAATCTTTACCTTATATCCTGGAATAAAAGCACACTTCTCATTGCAGTTGTTCTCAGTTAGCACAACAGATTAACTCAAGAAGTGTGGAAAAGAATTTATTGGTAAAAATGAGGTGATAAAAGCTTTCACTAATGCTTTTTCAGGTAGCTGACATTCACCATTAACAACCACTTAAGTAATGTAATCCTAACTAATCATGTGACAAGAATAACAGCAACCATTGGTTCAAAGGAATCTTTTAAAAACAGTATTTTACCAATTTATAATATTTTACCAATTGGTAAATATACTTTACTAATTTATCTATTTTTTCCCTCTGAAATGTTAACTTATCCTTAATTGTAACTTCTGTTTATTGTTATTTTCTGTCTAATTGTGGGGCTTATCTCCCCAGGCCTGCTCTGAAAATGGGTAATCTCTGCCCAGTCGATTATCCTGGTTACCAAGTTCATAGGTTCATAGGTTCATAGGTAAGTACTAGGCTATCTGCCCGAGGGCATCTATAAGCCTAGCCACAATGTGTTGGCTTTTGCTGCCCCCCTTAGATTAGTTCCCTGTGCCTTAATCCAGCAGAGCCATTAGTTCCCTGTGTCCAGCAGAGCCACTGCAGTGATCCCCGGGGTAAATTTTCTGTTTCCCATCCACTCGTCAAGTTTTCTCTTGAAGAGTGTTAGTGAGGGACTCTACCTAATGTAGACTGGAATCCTGTTCCAAAGCATGGGGAGTCTCTGGGACAGGAATCTATCTCTCCAGCACATCCTATTTATTGTTGTGGTGAGGTTTAAATCCCTAGAGCATGTGGCTCTTGGGGATTTTTTTTTTTTTTTAGGTAGAGCATGTCCATCAATTCTGGGTTGGACATGGCCTTGTATGTCAGGTAGAGATCACCTCTGAGTAAGCGATATGCAACCGATTACAGCTGGAGTTTCTTCAGTTGGGCTGCATAGGGCATCTGTTTGAGGCCAGTAATCCTCTTGGTGAGGTACTTCTGTGATCTTTCCAGCTGTTTCAGGTGTCTTGTAATGTACATCCCAAATGGGGCATTGTACTGTATGATGGGTCTGATGAGTGATGCGTAGAGGGGCACAATGACCTCTTTTGTTCTATTTGCGAACCCTTTTGTGATTAGGTGGGCCACATAAAAGGATTTTCTGACACCTTGGCAATATGATTATCAAAGGAGAGATTACTATCTACTTGGGTCCCCAGATCCCTTATTACATTTTCTGTATTTAAGGGACTACCACGTATGTGGTAGTTCGCGGGTACTATGATTTTTCCAAAGGAGATGACTATGCACTTTTTGGCGTTTAGCTTGAGGCCATGATTTTGACACCAGGTATCTGTCGCAGTGAGACCCTTCTGGAGTATGTCTGCATCAGCTGGAGAGTCAGTTATGGCCCCCAGTTTGCAGTTATCTGCGAACTTGGTCAGCTATAGTCCTCCTGTGCTTGTCTGTACCTCTGAGAAGTATATACCGAAGAGGAGGGGTCCTAGGACTGAGCTCTGGGGAATGCCACTTGTAACTGGTTTAGATTTGGACTTAGAGCCTACAACTCTCACCACGTGGGTTCTATCCCTGAGCCAATTGGCAACCCATCTCATGATGTAAGGGTTTATGTTCAGGCTGGTGAGCTTGTCTATAATACCAGAATGGGGAATGGTGTTGAAAGCCTTTACGAGGTCTAGGTAGGCTGTGTGGAGCTCCTTTCCCTCATCTAAAGCCTTGGTAACTGTCTCAAAGAAGTCCACCAAGTTTAGGAGGCATGATCTGCCCTTAACAAAGCCAAACTGGGTAGGGTCCAGTGTTTGAAGGTTCCCAATGTCTCTGTTAATGAATTCCATGATGATGCACTCCATAGCCTTGCAGACCAGGCTAGTCAGGCTTACAGGGCGATAGTTCCTGGGGTCTGTTGTGGCTTCACCTTTGTGGAGTGGGATAACTGTTGCTGTGCGCCACTCTATGGGTACGTAGCCTGTAGAGAGGCTGACTTTGAACAGTGTGTTTAGGTGAGGGATTAGTTCATTTTGGAGCTTGTGCAAGACACAGCCTGGGACACTGTCTGGTCCCATTGAAGCTGTATTTTTGGCTTTGGATAGGGCTGTTTTAACCTGTGTGTCAGTGATTGCTGAGGCTCTACATTCTTCTGGTATGGTTATGGGCCCTTTAGGGGGTGAGAGGGGGGTGAAGTTTGCACTAAATCTGTCTGCCAGAATGTTGGCAATATCAGTGTATTGTGTGCCATTCTGCACTAACTCAGAGCAGATCTGAGAGTTGCCACTTAGGTTGTTGACATAGCTAAAGAACACTTTGTGGTTGTCTTTGGAGTCCTTGGCAATTTTTCTTTCAAAGCTAGCCTTGTATGATTTTATGCGGGATCGTAGTTTCTTGCTGATACTGATCAGGGACATCTTTCCTTCTTGGGATTTTACTCTTTTCTGCACTAGTTTCCTCCTTCTATTGTATAGCTTGTTTATGGCAGGGGTCCACCAGACTGGTTTCCTTTTCTTGGATGAGTGCGTCTTGGTTTTGCTTGGGATAGCATGATCCATGCATTCTTGCAGGTGCTCATAGAGTGCTTTTTTAAGGGATTCAGCAGCTTGGACAGTGTTGTCCTTTAGCATGGGTGCTGTGAACCTTTCCTCCTCAGTTTTAAGTAATGTGAAGTTTGCTTTTCATTGTGGTTTCCTTGATTGGGGGTGGGGGTGGAATGTGGATATCCAGAGTGATTGGTCTATGGTCTGATCTAACCAGCAAGGGCTTGACCTTTGGTGTAAAAACCGGTCACCCATGTTGGTGATGACCAGGTACAATATGTTGTCACCTCTGGTGGGGGTGTTGACCAGATGATCCAGGGTGTTCGAGTTTATAAATTCTAGGAAGTGTTGGGCAAGGGAGTTAGTACTTGAGTAGTTCTTTCAGTTAATATTTGGGTAATTGAAATCACCCAATATTAGGGCATTTGGTAGGACCTTCATATTTTTCAGTGTCTCCAGAAACGTGGAATGGGGGTCCTGGGTCATGGTGGGTGATCTGTAGCAAGCTACAATTTGAATTGCGGTTTTTCCCATTGTTAGTTGCACATGGATGATCTCTAAGGCATTGTGCTGTGCCACTAACCTGGAGGTGTGGGTATCCTTGATGAATATGGATACACCCCTACCTTTTGTGTTTCGGTCCGGGTTCTGTGGCCGAAAAGTATGGTATGAGTTATAGCCTGGTAATGCTGGGGTGCTCTCTGAAGCCTTAAACCAGGTTTCTGTTACTGCACAGATATCGATGTTCTCCATACTGAGGAGTGCCTCAAGTGCATGCATTCTGAGGTTTAGACTTCTGGCGTTGAGTAGCATTACCCTCAGTTTTTGCTTACTTGTGCTATTTACGGTGGTGGATTTGTCTTTTGAGCCTTGCCTAAAAAAGGCACTATGGGGGCAGCAAAAGCATTGGCCAGGATTTGAAAGCCTAAGGGTGACAGGTGCAAGCCATCTCTTGTGAAGCAACGTGGCTTATCGAGCATGTCATCGCAGGTGGACAGATACTGGATACCCTTTGAATGACACCAGAAACTTAGCCAATTGTTGAAATTGATAATTTTTTCATTATACTTTGGCATCATTCTTGGTGAGGGCAGGATGTTACTCAGGGTCAGGGTCATACCAGCCTGGGCTACGTGATCAGAGTTCTTCTATGTCTCTTTTCATGTAGTCCAGGGAGGTATGTCTCAGGTCATTCACACCAACAAGGACAATGACAGAGTCGTATTTGTACTTGTTCTGGAGTGACCTGAGTGCTTGTGTTATGTGGCGGATCATGGTGCCCGACAGGCAGCTAACTGTAACCTTCTCCTTGTCCAGCCTAGTTAGTGGGGCATCGGTATGCCTGACTAGAGTCACCTATTACTAGTGTGTCGGGTATGTTATTTTGCATTAAGGACTGTGATTGCGTGGCACACTGATTATATGAAGTATGTGTTTCATGGTTTGTGATGGGGTGTGGAGGTTGCTTGAGTGTCTGCTTTGGAGGTCTCTGGTTCTTTTGTAGATTTTTATTTAGAGCCTCCGAGTATGTTTTTGTGTATTTATGTGTGTTATTTGCCGGTGTTGGTTTAGTAGGTCTATGTGAGACTGGTGTTGTGTTGCAAGTATTTTCCTTCTCCTGATGAACCACAACCAAATAAATGGAAACTGGAACGATACCACAAACTGTAGGCCAATACCAAAGTAGTAATAAAAAGAATTTAATAAAAAATGAAAGTCAAATACACAACGATCTTCTCTATCGCCTCGGCCACACTTGCCTTGAACAGAGTATACCAAAATTGATCAACCTAATCTACTTATATACATCATATACATTTATTCAATTAGTCAATTAAATAAAACACTTCACGATAAAAGCTTAAAATGCGTAAATCCCCATTACTTATACAAAACCTTTCCATACACATTCCTGATTAAGCCCTAATGGGCTCATCGTATTGAATTTCAAAATCATAAGAGCCGCTTTTTTCCTTAATATATTACTCTTTATATTATCTAACACTGTCACTAGTAGTCCCCAGGGCTACCATTATGATACCTATTAAAATGTATTGCTATAGGGCTAGTCTGTTTATTATTTTTAATATCCCTAATGTGCTCCTTTATTCTACAGGCAAACTTTCTTTTAGTCTCCGACATAAAATTTATTACAAGGGCATTTAAGCCCATATACAACCCTCTCAGTTCTACAATTAAAAGACCCATTAGTTTAAAAATTAATGCCATTAATATTAATAAATGATTTACTTATATATTTACAAATACTACATTTACCACAGGCTTGTGTGCCCTGTATATCAATTGACTTCACAAATGTAGCATTTGGCATGTTAAATTTACTATGAACTATAAAGTCTTTTATACTTCTGCCCCTTCTAAAGGAGAAACACAATTTTTTACATTCTAAAAAATCAACTTCCCTTTTGACTATTCTCCAACTATGTTTGACTTGTTCCAAAACTTTATCAGATAATATAGAATAGTTGGAAATAAAATAAATACATTCACCATCATTGCTTTTATTTTTATATTTATTTCCACCATAATTATATCCAATTTTATTATTATTTAATACTTTATTTAAACTATCCTTTAAATCTACTTCAGGATAGCCTCTCTCATGGAATTTATTAAAAGTCTCATACAACTCCATTTTCCTAATGTCTAAGTCATTACATAATCTCTTAACTCTAACAAACTCAGTATATGGTATAGATTTAATAGTATGGGGGGTTGGTAACTACCACCATGTAAAATACCATTTGGTTCTTTAAATTTTCTATGTATACTGGTAGTAATATAAGCACCAATTTGTCCCTTCAAAACTACATCTAAATAATGTACTTCTGTCCCGCTTTGTAAACCATCAAATTTTACCCCTACATTATTTTTCTGTATTTCATCTATAAATTCATAAATATAATCTTGTCCTCCCTTACAAATAAATATTAGATCATCAATGTAACGAAAATATTTATAAACATGTTTGATGAAAATCTGATTAGTATATATATATGTACAAATTCTCAAAATGACCCATAAATATATTTGCATAACTCGGAGCAAAAGGTGCCCCCATAGCAGTTCCCTGAGTCTGCTTATAAAGACTCCCATTAAATTCGAATATGTTATTCAAATCATAATTAAATCAGTAACATATTCTGTAACTGGATTTTCACCTAAATAATATTTTATTGCCTGCATGCCATCAAGACGCTAAATAATGGCGTACAAGCTAACAATATCCAGTACAAGAAAATACATATCTTTTTCCCATTTTATGTTACCAATTTTATCTAAAAATTCAAACATGTCCTTCACATAAGATGGCAATTTCTTAACTGTAGGTAACAAAAATTCATGAAGGAAACATGCTAAATTATGCAAAAAACTACCACTTGCCGAAACTATAGGTCGTCTGGGCGGGTCTATCATGCTTTTGTGAATCTTAGGAAGACAATAAAAACATGGCATTCTAGGATTTTTAATAATAAACTTCTCCTGCACATCCTTTTGTGAGAAATAATGTAATCTATGCCCTTTATTTATCAAGTCATTATATTCTTTTTGGGCTTTTTCATATTCTACCATATTAATTTTTTTATATACCTGTTCATCATTTAAATGTGTGTAACACATAGTTAAATATTGTATATAACTTAAAATAACTAAGTTACCCCCCTTATCTGCAGGTTTGAATATTAATTCAGCCTTTCGACTTAATTTATTTAGGCATTCCCATTCTTTCCTATCCATATTATATCTCACATTCTTTTTGTGCTTCAAAAATACATGAAATTCCTTTTCCATGTTATACCCAAGTGACATATTAAAATGCCTGATACTCTCATTTCTTTGCGGAGGCATAAAGTCACTTTTTACCTTAATATCATCTGTATTTAATTTACAATAAGCATTTTCATCTTCGTTAGAATCTTCGTTAGAATGACAAGAATAAAAACTGTCATCAGTACTAATCAAATCATCACTCATATCTTCATATATAACATTTTCAGTTACATTAGTTCTAAAATAATCTAACAAATGTAATTTCCGACTAAAACAAAAACATCCCCTTTTAATTCCTGCAGTCTAGGTCGGACAGTAGGGACAAACTTCAGACCCCTTTCAAGAACACTCAAATCACAATCCGATAGTTCATATCCAGATAAGTTAACCACATACTTACAATTAGTAGAAACTGCATTAAACAATTCAGTCCCATTTCCCCCGTTTAAATGTTTGTTGATATGTATTTTATTCCTTATAGTGTCCCTGTCCATTCCAACTATTTTCCTTCTCCTCTTGACTGTCAGTACCAGTCTTGGGTTGAGAGAGCTTTGCCTCCAGTTTGGCTGTATAATTGCATATCTTGCATATGTTAGTGTTTGGTGGTAGGAGGGGGGGGTTGTCTGTGTACATGAGGCAGTTGTAACATTGCCTCAAAATGCCCAAATTCACCAGTTGTACTGGAGAGTACACCGGAAACTGCCCTTTAGACATCCCTGAATAGGTAAAGTGAGCTGTTTTACTGATTAGCTGGTGGGGACGAATAGAGAGCCTAGTCCTTCTGGACAGTATAGGGGGTCTAGTTAGTTAGTGCTTGCTATGAGTTTTGAGCAAGTGCTGGGCTGTGAAATGAATGGTTTGAGTGCTTAAGTTGAAAGTTTGTCTAGTTCCAAGGGAAAAATTGAAGAGTAGACTTTGTGGAGCCGCAATAGTTATACCCTAGCTAACTGGCGCTGCCCGGTGCGCAAAACCGCGCAAATGCAGTTTTTATAGTAGGGAAATGAAAAAGCTAGAAATAAGCCCAAAATGGCCAATAAACTACTAACTTCTGTGCTACAGCAAATAAGGCTCACAAATTTCAGAAAGAAACAGATCAAATAAGCAGGCACAATAAGCCTTTAAAGAAATTCCCAGCTCAGAAGGGCAGAATCTAGCCTCTCCTCCCACAAGAGTGCAGACTACAAACCTTCTTAATGTAAAATAACTGACCTGGAGCCCAAGTGCTTAAACCAGAACTAATACAATTTTAGAGTAACAGACACTGAGCCTTCAGTCAGCAATTCCCAGCTTAGAAGGATGTAAGCTACCTGTCCTGCCACAACAGTGCAGACCACAAACCTTCTTAATGTAAAACAACTGATCTGAAGCCCAAGTGCAATAACCAAAAGACTTAGAATAACAGTTACAGTTTAATCAGGCTACAACCAAGCAGTAATAAATGCAGCAGAATAAACACAATTGAGTACTTTTAAGAAGAGGCAAAATCAAAATAAGGTAATAAAGTAGGGAGAAACACAAATACAGTAAAATCAGACAAAGTGTAAATTGTTTTTTTTTTTTTTTTTTTATATAACAATAGAAAACAAGCAAATTTGAACAAATTACCCAATTGACCAGTAAAAATCCTCAAAACTGAGCCCTGTTCCAGCAATCTTCAGTTAGACAAGTTCAGGGCCTAAGTGGGTATGCCTACTCAAATGCTCTCTCTGTATTAGGCAGGATGAGCTAATGAGACTAGACTAGGATAGAGCTGGGATAGGGCTGAACAGATGGGAATGGTAGGAGTTAATTGGAGAAGTCTGCTTTAACTTATTTAAAATGTATGCTTAATTGTTTGATTGATTGTTATTTTAAGAGAATCAAATAATTGTTTGATGTATAAATAAGGGAGTGTTTTTTGATAAATTTGTACTCTTTGAAGGCTGTAATGGCCGAGGCGCTAAGACAAGATATATACTAATAAACTTTTTGGGAGCTGAATCTTCTGTCGGTTTGGAATATTTATTGATTTTGCTGCTTTGCTGCTTGTTGTTTCTTTTGGATTTCCCATGGATTCAGACTCTCTACTCAACATTCCCAGAGTATTTCGTGAGGATTTGACTGCCACCCCACTGGTTCCATGTGCTACAGGAACTCTAGGTACTTCGGGTATGGTGCTACAGAAAACTATGGATAACTTTATAGTCCATGGCTCTTCAGCTACTGCTTTGCATGCTGTTTTAAATGTTCCACCTAATTCTAATGTTTTGCCCGCTCCTATTCATGTCATTGGAGTGACTGGTACTTCTAGAACTGCTCAACTCCCAAATAATGGTGAGACTACATCTGCTAATTTTGCCTTGACGTTTATGGAAGATAGAAACAGAGATATAGCAATCCATCCGGTGGCATTGGTGAGAATCCAAATGTGTTTTACCCACAAGAAATACAGGATAATATTGACAGCTTTGAAAAGTCAATTTTTCGTGAAACGCGCTGTCACTTTAATCTCCTGGGCTTATTAAGGTATAAGGAGTTGAACATTGCTCCTTGGGGCTTGAGAACCTTCAAAAGTCCAGCAACTCCTTTTGACTTAGCGGATACCATCGATGTAGCTTTCAAAGATCGATGGTTGGCCGCAGCACATACTTGTGCTATCGAATGGGTCAATATTTTGGTGGAAAGAGAACAGTTATTACATGCTAAGTTAAAAAATGAGCTAAATATGTTGCATACACAATTGTTGAATCAGGTGGATGACTCCAAAGTGAGTGACATATTTAAGAACTTGAAAGATAAGATAAATAAGTTTGAAAATGAACAGGTCCACCTTAAATTACATAAGATCAAACACGATGTACGTGATTACGGAAATGGGTGGGCCTTTTTATGGAGGAATAAGCAGAATACCCGTTCAGGACAATCTAGGAGAGCAGGTAATAATAAAAAACAATTTTCTGTATCTTTTGCTTCTTCGGATGGGGTAGATTATACTACAGACTAGGCGGGTGATATACCTGATTTTCCCCCATTTCCTGCCGCACAAGAACCTGAGTCCCATCAACAGCATTTTCGACATGACAATGAAGGCACCAAAAGAGGAAACAAAAAGAAAGGAATTGGCTTTAATTCTTCAACAAGTAAAGGACAATCTAAACAAACTTATAAACGGAGTAGATGGAATTAATGGTCCCTCTACTCGTGGCTTCTCAGCTAGTGGTAACACTGATTTTAACTGTATGGATGTTTCTAATGTTGTAAATTTATCTGGTTGCACTTTGATGAGCAAATTTCTGTTCTCCATTTAGGTTTGAAATTTGTACCTACTGTAGCACCTAGGCTATACTTAATTAAACAGGAAATGTTTAAATTAGTGAGGAAATTACATTTAAAATGTTTTTTTTTTGATGCACAGCAGCTTAAACAGCTGAATAATAATGTTTCAGAACATAGTTTTGAAACAGATAGTGAAGGTGACAGCTTTTTTTTTTTTATCTGATGATTTAATTGTCAGTACTTCTCCAAATGCTTATTCTTTGTTGGATACAAGTGGCATTGATTTTAAAAGCAAATTTATACCGCCTTATGTTAACAACACTGTTATACATTTTACAGAAATGCTTACTTTTTCCATACAGGAACTTGTGGAAGAGCATAGCCATAGCTCTTGGTAATATAATATGACCAAAAATGAATGGCATGCTCTGAACAAACTTACAAATAGAAGTGATTTGATTATTAAGCCTTCTGATAAAGGCAACAAAATAGTAGTGCTTCACTACACACAATATTATAATATGTGTATGCAACATTTAAGTGATGATAGTACCTATGAAACATGTGAGATCATTGAATATTTGAATGCTATAAAAAATTCTTCAGTATTGATTGAAAAGAGAGTATGTTCGGGATATTTTTCTAAACAGGATTTAGATACTAAATGTAATTTTGATAATTGTAATTTAGCCACTTTTTTTTGTCTTCCAAAGTTGCATAAAGATTTTGCTAATCCCCCGGGACGTCCTATTGTCTGTGCTGTAAATTATTTTTTACACAACATAGGAATAGTGATACATGGTTATTTGTTACCCTATGTGGAAATAATTGATTCTTATATTAAAGATTAATTTGATTTTATTGATAAAATATCTAATATTACTTGGACTCAGAATATGTTTTGGATTACTATGGATGTAACCAGTTTATATACCAATATTAGACATATTGATGGAATCCAAGCTTTACAATATTTTCTAGATTATAGTCCAACTTCTCATTTCATTATTGATTTGACTCATTTTTGTTTGTTGCATAATTATTTTAGTTTTGATTAAACTATTTACCATCAGCTCAGAGGTACAACCATGGGTGCACCATTTGCCCCTATGTATGCTAACCTATTTACGGCTAAATTTGATTTGGACTATATATATAGGAATACATTTGTACAACAACATGTTTTATTTTATTTTAGATATATTGATGATTTGATTTTTGTGTGTAATGGGGGATTAGATGAGGTATCAATATTTTTTTCTGAAATCAATGATAATGTGTATAATATTAAATTTGATGGTTTACAATGTGGAAGAGAGGTTAATTTTTTGGACATTTCATTTATCTGGAATGAAGGATGGCTCTATCGCTACTACAGTTCATCGGAAATTCGAAGATGGTAGCTAATACTTGTTTGGTTCTAGCTGCCATCTGACTCATACTATACAATCTTTACCCTATGGGGAAATGATTAGATTATCTAGGCTCTGTAATAATATGTTGGATTTACAGAAACAAATTAATCAAACATTATCTATGTTTTTACGGAGAGGGTATAATAAGAATGGAATTTATGAGTCTATTGAAAAGTTGATACGGTATAATTTAAATGGAGACAGGATTATAAATAGTAATAAATTGAATAACGTTAACAATACCAAATCTGTGATAAAAAAAGTTAAAAAAGATAAAATATTTTTTGTAACAACGTATAATACTTTAAGTGCTAACATTTGGGAATTAGTGAAATATTATTGAAAATTTCTGCATAGAGATGAATTGCTACATAAAATTGTCTCTGATTTACCTTATGTGGCTTACAAGAGAGGACAGAATTTGGGGGATAAACTAGTCAGGCCATATTTTATTGCCCCAGCAGTCAACCCCTCTGTTTCTTTATCATCGTATGGTACTAGGCCATGTAATAATTGCAGTATATGTTCATTTATCAGATTGAGCTTTCCTAGGATTAATGGTAGAATGTTCAAACCACACAGTCATTTTACATGTGATTCAATGGGCGTAATTTATTGTCTTAAATGTCCCTGCAGCCTTTTCTATATTGGGGAAACTAAAAGGAAATTTAGAATTAGGTTGCAGGAACATATTAGAGACATAAAGAGGGGTAGGTTGGAAAGCCCTATAGCTTCCCATTTTAAGGAAGAACATAATAGTGATGCTAATTTGTTGCAACGTTCTATTCTGGAAGAAGTATTTATTAAAAAGGAGGATGAGAGATTAATTAAAAGTGTTTTAACTTAGAAGGAAACTGTGTTCATATTAAAGTTTGATACACAGACACCAAGAGGTTTGAACAGAGAAGTTAATTGGAGAAGTCTGCTTTAACTTATTTAAAATGTATGCTTAATTGTTTGATTGATTGTTATTTTAAGTGAATCAAATAATTGTTTGATATATAAATAGGGGAGTGTTTTTGATAAATTTGTACTCTTTGAAGGCTGTAATGGCCGAGGCGCTAAGACAAGATATATACTAATAAACTTTTTGGGAGCTGAATCTTCTGTTGTTTTGAAATATTTATTGATTTCGCTGCTTTGCTGCTTGTTGTTACTTTTGGGAATGGAAGGAGTGTCTGAAATCAAAATATGATCTCACTGTACTCGGTTGAGTGAGCAAATGAGATGGGCCCAGGAGAAGTGTTCAAACACAAATTTACAGGAGGGGCAGTCAATTCCAAAGCCACCAAGATTAATACCACAACAACAACAGGGAGGGTGGGTGCAGAAAACTAACTGCAGACAGAGAGAAAGCTCACAATTTTCAGTAAACAAATAAGTAGATAAATGCAGTACTGTTTTTAACACAATATTCAATGAAACAATAAACAGTAAAAAAATTAAATTCAGTACTATCTTATAACACTGCAAGTTTACATTTATCTCAGCTTGTAATAAAGTTGATGTAGGGTATGCAAAAGCTAACCAAACAGCTCAAGTATGCGTCAAATAAATAAATAAATAAATAACTATCTACATAAACAGTTGGATATATAATGGAGTTTCCATGCAAAACTCAAAACAATTGTTTCTGTTTCAAAACTGGTTTACTACTTACAATATCATTCAGACCTTGTCAGTTGTCTGCTCTCAGTAGATTAATCCATCTATACCTGGAGGATGCAGTTCTGTTTTGTAAATCATCACCCCTTTGGTTGATCAAGTCTATTTACAACATCATAAATTTAAATGTTTGCATAAGGTCAGTAGCTGCAATGAGTTTCTAGAGTGGGTTGGTGTTAATCTGTCTTCTAATGCCTGGCTGATGATTACGAATGTACTGCTTAAATTTGTGGTTGATCTTACCTGTATAAAGTGCAGTACAAGCTTGGAATTTTGCAAGGTAAATTACATTTACAGAGTAGCAGTCAGCAAGATGACTGCATTTAAAGACTTTATTAGTAACTGGATGGATAAAAGTGTTTGTTTTAACAACATATTTACAACATATACATTTATTACAAATACATATGCCACATCTTTGGTTTTGTTTAGGAGTACCTTGACCAAATCATTGACTGTTGGTTCTAGTTCCTTTTGCTCGGGGGTACTTATCCAAATTTTACAACTCTAGACTGAATCACTCCTCTGTCAGGGTGCACTCCACATGTATTTCTGAATTTCATTAAGGAGTGGATTCCTTATTCTTAGCCTACTTGTATGGTTGTAAAGCCTTTTAACAGGTGCATTCCTCTGATCACATATTAAGGATCTCATTCACCCTATGGACTCTTCACTGGACAAGCTGATTCTGCTTCCATCTGAGCCTGCAACTTCAGCAGAATTGAATTTTCCTTCCCCCTGGAAAGTTCTTACTTGGACCTGTAAACTTGCTAGAAGAATGTCAGCATTTCCAGGCTGTTTCAATGCCACCACTCTTCCATAAAGAAGAGCACGTTTTTATATAATTAACGTATTCTTTATTTCTGTGGTAGCAACAGAAACTAATCTAGACCAAGCTATGTAATCAGGGAGAGCAACTTCATTGTGGGGATAAGTCAGGATCGTGTTTGTAACTTGGTTATGGGTTGGTGTAACGGCTGGGATATTTATCTCACAGGCACAAGGTGCAGGGTTTGATTCTCACCTTTGAAAGGGAAATTGTCTGGGCTTGAAATGGCCCTCGAGGGCAGTTGGCCTAGTACTTGCATATGAACCTGTTATAAGAAGAAATCTAAAGAAAGATTCCTAATTTTTTCTTTTTCAAACAAAACTGGTTTTAAGGTGATTCTATCCAAATGACTTGTAGACTACGTTGCATATTATGTTAAACATACCGAATCTGTTCCTTAATTCGAAATGCACTTTTTACTGTAGCATTTGCTACCCATCAGTCCTTTCTGTGTGATGTAGTACTGGGTGACAGTTGTGCACTTGCTGCTTGGCCTTCATTGAATCCTCTCCCAGGATGCTATAAACTTGGTGTGGTACCGAGAGCTATGTCTTCCTTTTGGGGGTTAAGTAACAGATCCTATGAGGGAGACTGCTGAGGAGGATTAGTTTGGGGCTGTGTCCTGCTGTTACAGATATAGGTTCATGGGTATATATTAGGCTATTAACCAAACTACCACTGTTGCCTTTATAAGCCTAGCCGTGCAACCGAAATGCCATATAAGTTATATGTTTTGGACATTTATTTGGGGAGTGATTGTTGGTTATGACAGGAATTACTGACTGCTCCAGTCCATTGGAAACATAGGTGCCAGAACAAGGATGAGGTTTTGATTTCACATTCAATGATCCAAGTTGTGCTTTAATAGGGTTAAGGAGAGAATTTGTTTCACATGGATGGGGAGGTTCTTCCAGAGAATCGGAATTTTCTGAGATGCAGATCTCTCTCTCCAACATGTCCTATCTATGTCGCATGCAAAATTTAGGTCTTCAGATCTATATGTTCTTATGCTGTTTGTTTTTAGATGTGCAGAAGATGCATCAGAGCAGGGTCCAGGGATGCCTTGTATGCCAGGCATAGATTATCTCTCACTAGTCTGTAGGAGACTAAGAGTATATAGATAGAGCTTTGAGATGATCCACATTGTGTTTATGCCCTGTATCCTTTTTGTAAGGAACATTTGTGGACATTCCAGTTGTTGCATGTGTCTCATCAGATATATATATATATATATATATATATATATATATATATATAGAGAGAGAGAGAGAGAGAGACATTTTATTTTTAGATGGTTTTGATGAGGACTGATTGTAGTGAGACAATGAGTTCTCTGGACCTATCTGTCTCTTCTTGTTTATAACTTGAACAACATAGAACGATTTCCATACTACCTTGGACACAGGTTGGTGAAGGCTAGGTTACTATTTACGTGCATTCAGAGATACCTGACTAGTGGGTCAACTCTTAAGGGTGTTTTGACTACCTGAAAGGTACTATGATTTTTAAGCCATGGTTTTGTCACAAGTCATTTGTCAGTTAGACCATCTTGTAAGATATTTGTGTCTTGAGGAGGATTCTGTGACTGCATCCAGTTTGCAATAATTTGTGAACCTGGGCATTTAGATGTCTTTGTCATTGCCTTCACTTCCAAGAAGTACATGCTAAAGAGGAGTGGGCCCAGCACAGAGTCCTGAGGGACTCCACCGATGACCAGCCTCTTTGTGGTTTCACCAATCCTAACGTCCTGGGTCCTGTCTGTGAGCCAAATGGCTATCCAGCATGTTAAGGGTTTATCCCTAATTTCATAAGTTTGACAATGCCCAAGTAGGGCATTGTATCAGATGCCTTAGCCAGGTCAAGGTAGACACCGTTTTACCTTCATCAGTTGCCTTTGTGACCTTGTCAAAAAGAGTCCACCAGGTTCAGTAGGGTGACCTTTCATTGACAAAGCCAAACTGGGATAGATATCCGGTGTCTGAGTCTTTATTGATAATTTCCATGGCTTTATGTATAAAACTGGTTAGATTAATGGGTCTGTATTTTCTGGGATCTGTTGATGGTTCACCTTATGGAGAGGGGATGACTGTTGCAGTATCATATTCTTGTGGCATGAATTCTGTTTTAAGACTATAGTTAAATGGTAACTCCAGTGGCCCTGACAAGTCATATTTTAGACTATCAGTAGCCATCCTAGGATGTTATTTGGGTCCATTGAGGCTTTGTTCTCTGCCTTGGTGAGGAGATCCAGGTCATGCTGTTTCTTTATAGCTGGAGGAGTTGTATTTGAATATATTTCTTGGGGATTGAGTGGGGGGGGATAAAGTTGGAACTGAATTAGTCAGCAATAGATCAGCTATATTGCTCAGTGAGTGTGGCACCATTAGTCACCAGTTTAGCACACTGCTGTGTGCTACCGTTGAGGTTTCTGACTTAACCGAAGAAGGCCTTTTGGTTGTCTTTTGTCTGGGAAGATATTTTGACCTCAAAATTGTCTTTATTGGACTTTGCCCTCTTAGTTGCCTGTTTAATCTGATAAGAGTTCTTATTTTTATGGAAGTTACACTTCTGATGTAGCCATGATTTTTTTCTCTTTTGTTGTAAAACGTGTTTAATTTGGGATGCCACCATGGTTGTTTGTGTTTTGGAGTTTTGGAAGTATAGCAGCCTTTGTGCAGCCATTGACATGGTTTTAAAGAGTTTCTGTGAACAATTCTGCATAAGCTGCTGTGTTCTTTGGGTTTGGAGGGCCATTGAATTTTGACAAACTATCAGTTAATAAAAGAAAGTTACCTTTGAATAGTTCCTAACTGTTAATGGGTTTACTAGGGTTACCAAGCTGATTATGGCTACGGAGGAGACTGCTTTATGGTCTGACCTTACCAGGGTGGACATGACATTGGAGGGGGGGGGTGCAGTGATCTCCCATATTTTTTTAATAAGAGATCTATAATGTTGGAATCTTCAGTGAGTGTAGGCACTAACTGGTCCAGGGTGTTTGTACTGACAAAGTCCAGGGATCTCTGTGCTTGCAGATTTGAGGCAGTTTAGGATTCCCATATTATAGAGGGGTAATTTAAAGTCCCCATGAGTAAGACATTATGTTGGATGGAGTGTGTCTTCAGTGAATTTAAAATTATGCTAGGAGTTCTGCGGGACACAAAGGGTGAGCTATAGTTTGCTAGGATATGGTAATGGTTTTTAACTATGGTGATCTGGCACGTGAAGGAACTCCAAATCGTCAGCCTGTGCTTATTTTCATTATACTGTGCTGTTTTTTATTTATTTTTTGCACTCCATGGTGGTGCAGTGGTTAGCGTTGTTGCCTCACAGCAAGAGGTTCTCCCGTTCGATTCTTGGCTGTAGCACCTTCTGTGTGGAATCTGCATGTCCTCCCCACGGTCAAGTGACGTTTAAAGACATGCAGGTAGGTGCGTGCATGAATGGGTGTGCCTTCTTTGAAGGTTGGGCATCGGGTTGGCAACTCATCACTGTAAAAATCCACTGCCTATAATTAGCGGACCAGAGTTCCGCTGTTGCAACCCATAACTGGGAAAAGCCGAAAGACATTGCTTTAGTTTGGTTTGATCATTTACTAACATAGTTATTTTGTTCTTTATATCAAAGTAACTCTTTTAGGCTGTGAGACTTTTTATAGCCAATGATGGAAGAATCAGGAATTACAGTCTCAGGAAAATTTAATAGCTTTAAATAATCCAGTGTCTGTAAATAACATCTTTTATACAGGTTGTATGCCTATTATGTATTAAAATAAATTTGGTAATGTCTGTTGGTCTGAGTATTATGAACAAATATAGAATTTGAAAAGGCTGGTTTTGGAAATGTTGGAAATAGTCTCCATCAACAAAAGGGGTGATGAAAGGGGCATAGAATTACTATAAAAATGTATTTTGTAACTGGGAGGGGAGCATTGCAGTCATGCAACCATTATGTTCGGTGACTCACATATCCCCCTCAGGTTGCACATGTACTTTAACTGTAGTATCTAACTTTTGCAGTGAAATTTTCCATTGTATTTCATTTAAGGTAATAAGTTTTGATATGGGGGCACTTTTGTGTCTTTGTAGTGATTTGAACTGCATATGTTGTAGATTTTTATGACTGTCAGGAAAGGGGTGAGCAGTCATCTCACATTTAATACACTTATCCCCTTCCCTTGGGATGACTCAGCCTTAGTGAAATAATATTTATTAGAGATTGTATATCAGCACAATCACCTTACATTGGTTGTTCACGAGTACTTGCCCCCTGCAAAAGTATTATTATAATAGTTTGATAACTTTTGCTTTTAAGATTTTCAAGTGTCTATAGGCTTTATTCTTGTTTCAGTTAGTGCTGCACATTTTGGAATATGAGATAGATTTAGGTGGTTCAATATTTTTAGTTTTGGTAAGTTGTTTATGGTTTGTGATGTTGTTGTAACTTGAATTGAAGTAGGATGGGATAAACACAAGTAAACAAATTATTGCACAAATGAATTTTCTCTTACTGTGAAAGTTGTTGTAAGAGAGGAAGTTACAGGTAATGTGCTTAAGCAAACAAACAAAAACTGTAGTATTTGTCAAAAATGGTTGTACTATACAAAACGTGTAGTTGTGGGTGTGATTTATTTCTGCAAAAAGTATATATTTGCACTTCTGTAACCTGTAAAATTATCTATTAAATATGTTTTCATTTGCTTTTAATTTATTGACCAGAGTAGATCACTGATTTCAATGGATCGATTTTAGTCTCAGCCCAGAAAAGGCCGTAAGAGTGACTTGGATAGTACAGGAAGTTAACTTGGATAGTACAGGAAGAACATCTGACATTAAGTATGACATTAAATAATTTTAGATCATCAAAGTAAAAAACAAAAATGTTTTGCTATAGATTATATTGTGTTTGGACTGCAGTTGTTAACATATGAACATATGTACAATATAAGAGAAAGAGGAACAGGGAAAAATAATAAACAAAATGGGGGAAGGAGAAGGGGAAAAAATTGGTTAAAGAGATATAGTAAGTGTTTTTGACAGAGCTGAAAGAAGTATGTTGTATCCTATTTGCAAGCATTTGCTTGGGTGAAAGGGTTGGATTTCAGCTTTGTTGGATAAAAGGTAATTTCAATAAGATGACGTGGAAGAAATTCTTAGATTTGTGCCTAGAGTAAAAAAGCTATGCTTATTACATTGATATTTGGAAAATGGTGTTTTGAGCAATAGTTGACTGTAATCTTGTCTTCTGAGATTATAGGAGGTTGTTTTTCACTTGTGCTCAGTGAGATGATCACAGTTGACAAATGTAAATAACTTAATAAATAAATAAACAAACAATGGCTTAAGGAATCTGAGTGCAGGAGTTTAAATAAGTGAGAGGCCAGTAAGAGGTCTGCCATATGACTGAAAGCCATTTAGATTTTGCCATGTTCGAGATGTGGTGTTCTTGTCTAAGAGAGAGAAGGAGAGATAAATCTGGAAATGCAGATTTAGAAATCTATAAAGGTTGTGAGGCAATTTTAATATTTGGGAAGCCAGCTTTGTGGCATAGTGGGATAAAGACCTGTCTGCACTGTAGGCGACTTAGCTGTTCGGGTGTCTGTAGGAGCTGACCAGTAAGGTTGGGAGTGAGCAGCTGCTGCTGCTGCCAGCTCACCTATCACCGAGGGCAGGAGGGATCTGTGATGCTGCAATAAGTGATAGCTAGTGGGAGCATAGCAGCACTGAGTTCACTCAGTGGAGTTTCAGCCTGCAAAGTCCTTGCTGTCAATAGTACATCTGCACTATGTAGCTGAGGGAAATATGGCATGCAGAGACATGCGTCTACTTAGAGCACAATGATTACAGAGATTGGAGGAGCTGCTGAGGGGAAGAGCTGCTCCCAGAAGGAGACAGCAGGCCCCATCCTATTGCCAACAAGTTGGCCTGCACTCTACCACCTGATTCTTTCCAGGAAATTGAGGGTCATGTGGAATTCCAGGGCAGAAAAAGAATGCTTAAACCAGGAACATCTAGCTCCCATTCTCACAGAATGAATGGGTCACTTGGGTGAAAGTACAGGACTTGATGTTTAGGGGAGGAATCAGAAAAATAAAAATGGTAATATCTGAGTTCTCTAATAATGGCTGCCATAGTAAGACCTCATTGACTACATAATTTTTCATCAAGAGAAGATAGAACTCCAAAATAAGTCATTTATGGTATGTAAGATGTAAAGATAATTTCCTTGAATTTTTTTTTCTAGGAATGGCTTAAACTGCAAAGAGATATTCTTCTCTAAAACCTGTATTTGAATAGCAGGGATCCATGAGGTTTTGAGTCAGATACAGAAGGAAAATATCCTGTTTGTCTGTTGAATGTTCTTGATGTTAAGTAAAATGGACTGATATTTAAAATTTTGGGAACTGTCTTGCTTAAGTTAAGACAACACCTTAAGATAGTCTTTTATGGGTAACGTATGGAAGGATGGAGACTGAATTCTCACATTTCATTTGTCTGAAATTCAACCCATCAAAGTTCGGAGCTCTCTCATTAAACTCTGTTGGTGAGTTGTGCCAGCAGTGATGCCATTTTTGGGGGTAAATCCCCCTTCTTTGATTAAATCCCCCTTCTTTGATTTGGAGTGACTATGAAAGGCATATTTTATAAATATATATGGTCTGGGGGGTATAGAAGGTACAGGGGGTCTTGTTTCCAGCAAAAAACACTAAAATAAGTGTTTTTTTCAGCCATTTTTGGGGGGATGTAGTTTGGGGATTCTGATCCTTGGCAGAACTTTTCCCACTCACAGTGGAAGCCTTCTTTTATTTTGTTAGATATTTGAGTCGTATTGGAATTAGTAATTACACCTAAGACAGACTTGTATTTGAACCCAAGATATATATTTTTTAAACAATAAACATCTTTATTGATTTATCACTTATGCCATAGCCAATCATACATATATATCTACATATGTATGTATGCATGTATATATATATATATATATATATATATATATATATATATATATATATATATGAAACTGCATTGACATATTTGTAGTTGCAAACATTATACATCACCTATAATCTACTATACAGTCATTGTCAATTGAAAATTACATAGATCATTCATTTTGTGCCTTCCCTTAAACCTCATTCCTCCTTAAAAACATTATTCTGCATGTATTGTTGTGTTCCCACAATTCCCATTTTTTAATGTAATTTGCTGCTCCCCTTTTCTGAAGATCCCACTTCCAGATTTTTTTTATCTGTGTTACTAAATTCACTACTTCTATTGTGGTTTGTTTAGACTTCCATTTTCTACTAATTGCTTTTGAACCCAAGACATGTTTGTTCTTATATGTAATGTTAATTTTTGGTGAGAGGTTGATGTAATATCTTATGATGCTATTTACTGAGAATAAGGCTGATTTATTCATATTTAGTCATACAACACTTTTATGGTTTAATACAGTTTTCAGGATAAGTAAATTTGCAAAATACAACAGTTGATAACAGTATATGTAGATCACTGAACGTTTTAATGGCATATAATGAAAACATTGTCATCAATATATTTTGATCATGATTGTGATATAAAACAATTTCAAGCATTATGTTATCATATTGTGTCTGTCTTCCATTCATAAAGCCAGAATAGCCATTAAAATGGCTGGTTACAACTGATGAATAAATGTTTATTTTAATGATAATTAATTATATTGAGCAGTAATTTTTAATGAAAATGGTACTGGTTATTCTTATGGATAAAAATGGTTCTGTACCGATTCATGTCCTTAGCTATTTTTCTGTAGTTTTTTTTTTATTTGGGGTAAGATTGGAGCTAGATAAATTTTATATCACTTCTGAAATAATGCATCAAAGTCACCTGGGCTGGTAGCCTTATTCAATTTAAGTGATGAAATATCATCTATGGCTTCCTTTGGTACTTTCAGAATGGAGTGGTATTAACATTTACAAATAGATTCTCAATGTTTCCCCTTCCTCTTTCTTTGAATGAGGAGATTTTATTAGATGAATGGTTTATCTTTAATAAAGTAAGCAAAAATGTACAGGAAATTCTAGTCCAGCTTTTGTATTTGTTTGAATGATAGCCATAGAAATTCATTAGGTGCTTTTCAGATTCACAGTCATCATATTTTTCTGAAGTTCTTTATTTTGCCAAATTATTTTGTTTTCCAGAACAGATATTTTTCTGCTTTGTCTTTCTTATTGTATGATACCTTGCTGATTAGGTTATTCTGGCAAGAAATATAAGATAAGTTCTTCTGGCAAGAAAAGATGTACTGAAGCTTCAAGCAAAGCTGTATTTTGGCAATAAAGAAAAGAAGAAAATATAGCATTTCTAATGGACATGTCAAGGAGTATATTTCTTAAAAGCTTAGAAAAAGGAAATAAAATAAAGTGTGGTTTAAAATAAAGTAACATTTTATGAAGTAACCCATAAGTATCAGGAATATATTCACTTAAGTTTCTACTGGATTGGGCATATAAACATTGAGAAGGGAGGACAGATATTTACTCAATTATTTGCTTAGATTTTTGTTTAAGATTTCTATAAGTTTTGAATCATTTGTTTTTTGGGAACTTGTTTAACTATGTTAACAACATTTGCTTGTATATTCAAGCAAATAAACAATACATAAATAGTAACAGTGATTCCATTCTATTTCTAACATTAACAAAGCATATAAAAAGAGATAGTTGCAAAAAAAATTTGTAACAGTAATCTGACTTTAGTATCCACCTTCCCTTATCCCTGTAGGACTGAAACTTTCAAAATAGGGGTCCCTTACATTTTCACAAAGGATCTCAAAACTTCCCTTCCCTCTTCATATCTAGCCATTTGGTCACTTTTTTCTTATGCAAGTTTGTTCTCCATAGTATTACATTTTTTGCATTGTATGCTTCTCACTCTGTCCCTATCAATTCTTCAGTTTCTAGGGGATCGTGCTATTTTCATGTCTTAGTTATGGCTTTCTTTTTGGCTGTTATCATAATCACTCTTTAGTACTTTATTTGCACTTTGTAAAACCCCTCCCTTGTAGACTCTCAATAATATTGTAAGTTTAGAGACTTCCATGTTATGCATCCAAATGTTGTTTAACATCATTTGCATTCCTCATATAAAATCCATTAACTTTTTTCATTACTAAAAATATGCTGCCATGTGCCTGTCATTATCCTCACACTACCACCAGTCACTGGACTTAGCTGGAAACATCTTTGCTATTTTACTTGGTGTATAAAAGTATGTATGTAGGAACTTGCAGATAAATATGTGAATTTTTTTCAACTTTGTAGACAGTTCAATTCACAAGTAGACATTACGCCACTGCACAGCTATCATTTATCTTCCATTTAGATTGAAGTAATCTCGCTAGTTTAAGTTTATATGTGCTAAGTTGTCTGTAAAACTTCGTGGGAGACCCCTTGGAACTTTGTTCATGTTTATACAAGTTTATAAAATGTTCCACCTATGGGTCATCCTACTCTACCTTCACATTTTTCTTTTTAATCTTAAAATAAATGTACATAAGTCCACAGCAAAATAAGTAATCTCTAGTTCCCAATCCAAACCTCACCTTTAATGTATTCCATGTAATGAATCTTTGTGCTTCTTTCAGTTGTGACCAAACAAATAACTCTGGATACCATTTCATCAGTTCTTCTAATTCTTTCTCTGCCTGCATCTGCCATAGGAACACTTGTATGGGCACTGTGCAACTCGTATAATGCCCTATTCACTTATATTCCAATAAACATTTTGAATTATTTAATAAAACTGTATATACCTGTTTGAATATAATAAATGCTAACAACCTAGTAATAACAATTTTAGTTTTGGTAAAATTAAAAGTGAAATAATAGGTAAAGGAAAAGAGTTGAGTAGAATCATGAAGATGCAAATAAAATCCAAGAATAATCATTAGGCCAGATTTACTTTTAAAAATATATCAAAGGAGACAAAAGACCTGTATTTTAATAAACAAAAGAAACTATGAGAAACTCCTATATAGGAGTGCTTTCCCATGTATCAGTCTCCAGCGGGTGTTACAGTATCAGATCAGTTGTGATTATTTATATTACATGAGTGGTCTCAGAAAGAAGTCATGTTTTTGTTTTTGTTTTGAAATAATAACTTAATACTGGGAAGTTAGAAAACCTTGTTATACCTTACTAGTAAAACTAGAAAACAACAAAAAAAATAGACACAATGAGACTTTAAGCAACTGTAACAATTTTGAGTTTATTTTATTTTATAATTGGCAAAAACAAATCTGAATCTGTGTTAAAGGGCAGAATAATAGTGCTCAATGAGACAAGAGTATGTACTTTGTTATACTCAACAGATACAGAAATGGAGTTGTTCAGTAAAATGCTTTAGCACATTCTTTTTAAGAAGTGATACTTATTTATAAACTAAAAGTCATAAAGGAATTCTGTTTGACAAAGACTGATAATTTTCTTAGAACATTAATAAAGACAGGTGTTTTACTGAAAAAAACAGAACTGAATAAAATAAAGCAGAAACCTTTCTAATTTTTTTATTATTTCCTGTGTGTGTTTTTTGTTACATCTGTAGACTATTAGTACACCATAGGAATTTTGTATAATACATACCTATTATGCATTGCTTGAGACCTTGAAAGGGATGATGTTATAACCAGATACACAACTCTTAAGTGATTTAATTAATATTGAAATCTGATCTCAGCTTAGAGATGCATCAAAAAAGAGCAATTAATATTTAGATTACTTTTCTCTGTTGAAATGTATAAATATAGCCACTTAGAAATGCTGCAACAAGAGTGTTTGCCTTTGTTTGAAATTATATAATAATTATAAATAATATGAAAATATAACTATGTATCATAGTTAATAGTAAAATTGTTTTTAAATACATGACAATGAATTGTTTTGTCAGATCTATTTATAGAATGAACTAAGGTGAACAAAAACAACTGATATGTAACTGTTGTCGTATCTGTAGTTGTCATAGGGACAGCTAAGATTTCATACTTATTTAAAAAAAACAGGAATATTAAGCATGAGAAATTAAGTGATACAGTAAGGCATATATAGCAAGAATATGACTTTTTTGTATAAAGGCTGTATCAGAGCTACAATAACTTATGTAATATAAACAGTTGCATAAGAATTCCAATTAAACAACTGTCAGTATTCTCCTAGTAGTTGGTAATATTATGCTACTGAGTTCTGCATACGATTAAAGTCACAAATATTAACAATTGTAATTAAATGAAAGAAACGAGAAGGGAAATGTAAAAAAAAAATGATTATATAATTGTAACCTTTCTGTAGAGATGTGTTTTTGAATACACATTACTAGGTTCATCTTGTACTAACTAGAGAAAGAGAGACAGAGAGAAAGTTAAGTAGCTGGATAGTTTAATTAGTGCATTCTAGTTAGACTAGGAATCAATGGATTCTAAGAAGGGTGTTGTTTTCATTAATGTTTGTAATTCATATTACTAGAGGAACATTAGAAGCTGAGTCTATTAACATAAGATATTGTGATGGGTTTAAGGCAAATTATCAACAGGATATTAATGGCTCTAATGAAACTAGGTTATATAAGCCCTATTTACCTAAAATATTAGACGTCATCAAAGTGCAAGCAACTCAGAGTGCTATATTTGGTTTTAGGCTTAATTAAGCATTTAAAGGTAAATAATTTCATGTAGCAGTTCTCTATGAGGCATATTTATTAAAGGGGAATAAAAACAAGTAATGCTGTCTCAGTCTAAAATCTTTGTGTAATCTTCATATAAACACAGTGGGGGAGTAACTATATTGTGGAAATAAAATCCAATAATGCCAAAATTTATATTCAGTTGCAATGATAAAGAAATAAGGGTTACTGTGATTATCTTATAACATTACAATAGACATTGAAATAAAGGTGGAATAAAACCTTATAAATCTATATTTGAAACAGTTATCCACTGGATGAATACTTTTTGCACATGAAACTGAAAAATAATTGCATATTACACTGATGAGAAAAATAAGATTTACAGACTATGCAACTAACATAAATATCAAAATGTGGTAATCATATGCAACTATTTTCAGTATAAAGTGTATAATTCTGCTCGTTCTTGTTATATAAAGTCCATTCTTAAGAATTTCAGAACTGTTGCTTATAAACACTAGGATGTCAGAAACTGAAATGGTATAGTTTACTCTTTCTATATAACAAAAGGTTTGTTGGGTGGGTCTGTTAGGAATATATATTTTTTAATGGAAAGAGAAGAATGTTCTGGATTGGTATACTTGCATTTCCAAGCTACACCAGTAGAGTCATTCAAATTGGATTTAACAATAGCAAGTACTGGATAAACATTCAAGGAGTTAGAATTTTTGTGCAAGAAAAAACTCAAACACAGTTAATTTACACATTGAAATGTTTATACACTAGACAAGTTAATAAAAGAGAACAAAATCAATAAATAAACTATAGTGGAGATCTAACTTGGATACTAAAACAGATGGTAACCACATATTATATGGCAGTAAATTGATACAGAAAGTCTGGATGAAAATTCAGCATTTTGGACAAGCATTATGGGCATACAGTTTTTTCTATACAAGAGACATGGGACTGTTTAATGCTCATATGCCAGTATTTATCAGAAGGGATCAATGCTATCCTAGTAGCTACAAGGAAAATTGTTACAAGATGGGGTCTGCAGAAGTAACTACCATCTTTTACAGAATTGTTACTAGTATGAAGATTAATAAATGAGAAAGAAGTGGATACAAAACAATGTAGGTCTAACTCTAAATATTCTTAAAGACTAGCCTAAAGCTGTTGTTTTAATAAGGAACTTTATGGACATAGAGACATACCTTGAATTCCATTACTGTACAAACTATTAATATGATAGCTAGAGTTCTAAATGTACTAATATCTTGGTGAATGATTATGATTATATATCAAGCCACAAAATCTACATAGTGTGTGTGTGTGTGTGTGTGTGTGTATGTGTGTGTGTGTGTGTGTGTGTGTGTGTGTGTATTTAATTGATGTTTATAGAGATTGTTTATTGATGATAAAAATTGAAAAAAAATGTTGAAGCTTGTATTAGTAAAGACTTTTGTACATTGAAAAATTTTCTATGACTATTAATTGATTCAATTAGGTGTTATTTCAACATGGATAAGGTGTGATTTCAACATCTAATTAAAGTATAAAAATAAGTAATACTGTTTTGATTTTTAAATTTTAACTTCACGATGCATAGGAGGATGCTTTTGAAATAGCTCTTAGTTCAGTTACAAATGTCAGGTTGTATTTGCACCATGATTTGAAATCTCTGCTTCAGTACACACAGTTCTGTGGAGATCAAAATGATCAAATACAGATATAACATTTTTTCAGAATATATCCTTTCTGGTGAATTATTAAAACCTCTTTTATTATAAATAAAACCAAGTATCATATGCCAGTTACATCCTAAAATAGTCATGCTTTTTAAATTTTGAAAGATTGTCAAAAGTTATTTTAGAAAATACTATGTTTCATTGCATAACACATATATTGATATTATAATTCTGGATCTGATTACTATGTTATTGTAAAATTCTATTAATATAAATCTTCCCTCATAATCCTCTAGAGTTTGAAATATTCTCAAATGAATGTTCAGCTGGAATGGCTCTGACATTTATGCTGTTTCCATCTGCAAAGATGTACATTTTCCTTTCTTTGATCAAATTGGTTTGCTAGCATGGTGTCCCTTGTACCAAATAAACATTAATATTTCTATTATATAGCAAACTCCAGAAGGAATTCATTTTTTCTGGACTGTCTATATGCTAAATAAATTTGATGATAATGTTATCTGAGAGTGAGTATAACAAGTGGCAGCCTTTCAATCTCTCTACTATAATGACTATTAATAATATTATTTTAGCTGTTGAAGTGCTATAAAAATATGAATCATGAAAAAACTTTTGAAATTCACTGTTATACTAAGAAAACACTCTAGCAAAACTTTACAATTAACTTTAACTATTAACAATGAGAGAACATTTACAGCTAGTTTGGTTGTCCCCATCTGAGCACCAAAACTTCATGAAGAGACCAGCTGAAAGAGTTGGAATATTTTCCAGAGAAATACCACCCCCACCCACCTGCAACATAAAAATTAACCCTATAGATAAAGTATTTATAGTGACCCATTGTTTTTTCAGAATTGCCACTTTTAAGCAACATCTGTCTTTGCTGCTCTACTCTATTCGTTGTTCTACATAAATGGAATATATTTATTAATACTTTTCATGGGGTGATAATGATCTTACTAAAATAAGTAGCCTATAATTATTCAATAGTATGTTTACCTCAGATTTCTTAGCTTGTAAAATATTATGCTATTTTTAATTGATAAAAGAAAGGCACATCATCTTGCCTGACAACTTTTAATATAGGCATCTTGTCAGTCTAGAGTTTAACCCCTTTATTGGCTCTTCTAGATAAATATTTTAACTTTAAGTAACTGTTACTGTAATTCAGAGGTAGTGTCATAGTAACATGTATCCAACCCCTTCTAATGCTTAATAATACATTATGAGTATTTTCATTTTGAAGTGAGAGGTGCATTAAAAAGTATTGTTCAGCGAGTCTCAGGGATTGACCTCTTATCTCATTCTCAACAAGTTACTAAATTATTATTGTTTCATCATTTATAGATTAAGTTGGTCCTATTGTTAACCAGCACATATTTCATCTTATAGAGATCTTGGAAGTATCAAAAAGTACTTGCTAAGAATGTAAAAAGCACACTCAAAAATAAACAATGTTATTACATGTACTTCCAACAAGAAATGATTATTGACAAATAGCAACAGTACTTTCATTCTTAATAGAACATCATTAGAACTGTTGAAAACAAATCAGCACATTACTTAAAAATAGTTCAGAAAAAAATCACACGAGAAATTCCACCAATGACATTTGCATCCAAATTCAAATCAATAAAAATGACCATTATTATGACACCTATAATTAATTTGTCATGTGTGTTCAACAGTTCTGAGTAAGTTTTATTAAGAATGTGAGTCCTTAACTGTTATTTGTCATTAAACTTTTGTTGCAGGGGGTATAGCAAGCAGTTTCCATGTTGTACTCACAAGCTCTTAGTGCTACCCCTATTGAATACCTATCACTTAAAAATGGAGACATCTCTCAAAATGCTGCCCCCCCAAGCACTTAGTAAATGTAAGTAACATGTTCAGCTGTTCCCCCTAAAACTACCAAAGATATTGTTTTTTGATTAGCAATATTGAACCTGCTGTTGTATGTACTCATTTAGAAATTTACAGGCATACTATGAGCTGAAAATGCCATATTGATATGACACAGCATCAATGGGACCAGACGGTGTCCTGGACTGCGTCCTACATGAACTCCAAGAAGAGCTAAACCCAAACATAAAACTACTGTTCAATATCAGCCTTACTACAGGATATGTACCCAAACAGTGGCATACAGCAACAGTGGTCCCTCTCCACAAAGGTGGTGCCTCAACGGATCCTGGAAACTATCGCCTCATAAGCCTGACTAGCTTAGTCTGCAAAGCTATGGAAAGGATCATCATGGACCTCATAAATAAAGATATTGGGGACCTACAGACACTGGATCCTACCCAGTTCGGCTTTGTTAAGGGCAGATCCTGCCTCTTAAACCTGGTCGATTTCTTTGAAACAGTCACCAAGGCCATTGATGAGGGGAAGGTGGTCCACACAGCCTACCTGGACCTCGCAAAAGCCTTTGATACAATACCCCACTTGGGCATTATAGATAAACTCACCAGCTTAAATATAAACCCCTATGTCACTAGATGGGTTGCAAACTGGCTCAAGGACAGAACCCACATGGTTAGAATTGCTGGAGCCATGTCAGACTCCAAACCAGTTACAAGTGGCGTCCCACAAGGCTCAGTCCTGGGACCTCTCTTGCTCGGTATATATTTCTCGGAGGTACAGGCCAACACGGAAGGACTGTGGCTGACCAAGTTCGCAGATGACTGCAAACTGGGCACCATAATCGACTCTCCAGCCGACACAAGCATCCTCCAAAAGGGCCTCATAGAAACAGACAACTGGTGCCAGAGCCATAGCCTCAAGCTAAACGCCAAAAAGTGTATAGTCATCCCCTTTGGCAAAAACAAAGTGCTCACAAATTACCACATAGGTGGTAATCCATTAAGTACAGAAGAAGTAATTAGGGACCTGGGGACCCAAGTTGATAGCAATCTCTCATTTGACAACCACGTGGCCAAAGTGGTTAGAAAAACATTTTATATAGCCCACCTAATCATGAAGGGATTCACATTTAGTTCAGGGGAGGTCATCGTGCCTCTTTACTCATCCCTCATCAGGCCCATAATTGAGTACAATGCCCCTTTTGGGATGTACCTTACCAGACACCTGCAGCAACTGGAAAGACCCCAAAAGTACCTCACCAAGAGGATCAAAGGGCTCAAACAGATGCCATATGCTGCCCGGTTAAAGAAACACCAGCTCTACTCAGTGGCATACCGCCTGCTCAGAGGCGATCTGTGCCTGATGTATAAAGCCATGTCCAACCCGGAATTAATGGACATGCTGCACCTCAGAGAATCCAAATCCCATCGAGCTACGTGCTCGAGAGACTTGAACCTCAGCACTGAAATAAATAGGACATGTGGAGGGACAGATAACCCAGAGGCTCCCTTCACTCTGGAATAAAATCCCAGTCCAGGTTAGGCATAGTCCCTCATTGACTCTCTTCAAGAGAAATCTTGATGAGTGGATGGGAGATCGTAGGTTTACCCCGGGTATCACTTCTGTGTCACTGTTAGACAGAGGCACAGTATACTAACCTCAAAAAAGGGCATAGCAAAATTAATTTAAAATGGGTGGCAAAAGCCAAACACACTGTGGCTAGGCTTATAAATGCCCTAGGGCAGATAGCCTAGTATGAACCTATGAACCTATGAGCCTATGTTGTGAAAAATAATGTACTCAGCAAAGTACAAAGAGTAAGCCTGGCTACACTACTCATAGTGACATATTTTTTTTTTTATTTTGGAGATGTTGGCAGTATCACAAGTACATTTCATATGTTACTTCTCTTATGTCCACATCCTTCATATCACAGACATACCACTGGGAGTAATGCAAAATGTTGCTTGTGTATCACAATATGTTTGTAAGACTTAACTCTGACCAATATTTCTCACTTTCTTTTATTAGTTATATTTTGTAATAGAAATTTTAAAAGGGAAGAAAAAACTAGCTAGGGAATATGTATTCATATAGCACTATCCTAAAGCTCATTTATAACATTTCTGTTTTCACACACACACTCATTTTGATACATAGACCTAAGGTATTATCCGAAAGTCAAATACTTTCTATTAGACAGCAATCCAATGTATATATTTGGTCATTCTTATATCTGTTTTTTCATAGATATTCCAAGGCCACTGAGTCTCACCTTACCTTGCCAGTACCTTTCCTCAAACTATATTTCTAATTAATTTCTTAATATAGCCTGAAGCATCTACCCTCACAGTAACAGACCATGATAATTAAACATTTACTATACACTGTTAGGATATTTATCTTATTTGATTAATTTGCAATGGCATCATGTTAAGAATTGCTCGTTTTTGGATCTCATATCCTCTAAACCATTACAGAAGATCTGAATAGAAGAGTCTGAACAAGTTTATCACAACTCTACTCCTTTGTCCTTATTACCGTCAAAGTGCACTGTATGCAGGCTATCCATTCATGTAGTCCAGGGACAAAAATCTGTATGGTCATTGCCCAGAATGCTCTTCCTACAGTTAAATAGCTTCATCAATAGGCATTTCTCTTTCTTAGTTAAGTACCATAACATTATTTTTAGTCCTTATCATGCAGTAAATCCTGGCATTGCAAAACTGCATCACTAGGTTATGCTGGGCTCTTTCCACCTGCAATACAATAAAGTAGTTAATTGTTTGCCATAGCATCATAGGATCATGAGGTATTCAAAGCAACTGAGTCTTGTAGCCATTAATGCTTTGCCAGTACTCATTTTTAAACCATATTCCCTCTCTCGAGGAGGGCTAGGTCACTCAATCCTTGGGTGAATTTATGAATACTCATCCAAACCTCAAGGTTCCATATGAAGGAAGACAGTACATAACACTTAATTTGCTGGGGTAGTCTGTTCCAGAGATGGGGTGGCTATGTGATGAACCTATGTCTCCATTATTTTTATTTATGTGCTGGTGAAGATTTATGTCCCTCGTTATATTAGTGGATTTATTTGATTTGTGCAGATAAAAGAGATTCATGGCCAGTGGATCCATAATGAAAAAGAAGGCAAGGCATAGATCTCTGCTCAGGAGAATATAAGATATTCCAGATGCTTCCAGTCATTCTTGGTTGCATATTTTTTTAGGCCAGTGATTCTCTTCATTAGGAACCTTTAGGGTCCTTCAAGTTGTTTGACATGTCTAGTGAAATGCATCCCAAATAAAGTGCTATAATTAATAATTGGCCTAATCAATGCTGAATATAATGGAACAATGACCTGTTTAGATCTGGATGATATTCCCTTAGCAACTGTCTGTTCTAAGTTGAAGGATTTCATACTGTCAATACATGATGATCCAAGGAGAGTGAACTGTTAACCCAAATTCCAAGATCCTTAATTGTTCTCATTTCAAAGTGGGGTATTCTCCATGCTACATGCTACATACATGCTGGGAGGAGGGGTTGTCTACCAAATATGACAATATTGCACGTTTGCTTTTAATTTTAACCCATTTTTGGCATACCAGGTATTTATGAGTGTAAGTTTTTGACGAAGGGTTGAGGTGATGGTGAGGGAATTGATAATGTTTTCCAATTCACAGTCATCTGCAAACTTAGATGTCTTAATTTATGGTCTGGAGATCAGAAAAGTAAATGCTAAACCAAGGAGGTCACAGAACTGAGGCCTGTAGGACACACTCTGATGAAGCACCTTCCACCTGCACTGTGGCAGTTCTGCTTTTTTTAGCCAGTTTGCTATCTATCTTACCACATAAGGATCTGTTTTCAGAGCATTAAGCTTATTAACTATGCTTACATGGGGGCATTATCAAATACCTTGGCCAGGTCAATGTACACTATGTGGATTGTATGACTGTTGTCCACAACACGTGTCAGTCTCTCAAAGAAGCTAACCAAGTTCATAATACGTCAGCTCTTGACAAAGCTAAACTGCTGCAGGTCTAGTCTGCTGAGATTTCTGATATCACACTCGATCATGTTATAGTATTTTCCATGACTTTGCAGATGAGACTCATCAGGCTTATTGGCCTATAATTCCTGGGGTTGGTGGTAGGGCCATCCTTATGGAGTGGCATCACTACTGATATGAATCAAATAATGGACAAAGCCTGTGGCTAAATGTAGGATGTTCTTCATCTCACATTGCTGCAGTCCTTACACTTGGGTAGTCCGCTGTCCTTGGTCGGCCCGAATATCAAAGTATTAGGCTGACGTCGGTCAAGGCGCTTAAGACTGACATCAGGACGTCAGGGTACAAATGCACATGACCGACGTCATATCCTTACTCTTTTTTGCCGCATGGTCCGATGCAGAAGCAGCGTTGCAAGTGCCGTTCGGCGTTCTGAAATTTTTCGAATTCGGAGTTTCAGACCGAGTCAAAGTTGGCTAAGTACCCCGTTGGGGAATATTTTAGTTTTTTCTTGCCTCAGTGGTTTACCGGATGTCAGAAAAAGTGAATAACTGTATTTCTTGTGGGAAGCAGATACCGCATAGAGATTATCATACTTTGTGTATTCCTTGTTTGGGGCCTGAGCACGACGTTGTTGGGTGTCGCTTTTGTGCTAGGTTTAATAAGCGCACTATTAAGCGAAGGTTAGATTGTGCCAGGTTGGTCTTCGGGAAGCGGTGCAATTACAATATGCCGTCGGATGTTCCGACGCCCGCTTCTTCGAAGAAGCGCAAAGACAAAGCAGCTAAACCCAGGCAAGAAGAGTCGTCCGTACCGGACGCCGGTTCTTTGGAGGTGTCAGTGGAAGTTCCACCGGAGACTTCTCAGGAGTCCCAGGGGGAGACTTTGATATTACAGGATGTGGCCTCTCAGGAGGCAGGTCAGGCTGAAGGGGCTTCTCAGGTTACTGTACTCCCCTCCCTTCCTAGGGTGGTTAGGCCCTCTCCTTCTGTTTCCAAGGCTTCTCCCAGAGGCAGGCCAGGTTTAGCTTCTGTTGGTGTCACTCCTAGTTCTTCAGGATCTGTGCCCAAGAAGCACATGCTCAAAATGGCAGAAGATTTAATTACTTTGATTAGAGGTTCTTTGCCCCCTCCTGATAAGAGGCCTAGGGTGGAACCAGAGTTGGGGAGTTTTGAGCAGGTTTCGGATGTTTCAGAGTCTTCGGCTGAAGACTTGCAGGAGTATTCTCCTTATTCTGATTCTGATGTGGATGATTCTACTCCTTCTGCTTCTCCCCCAGAGGATTTTTCTTTTTCAGAGACTCTTCATTCTATGAGGGAACATTTTAAGTGGGAAGGTCAGGATTTCTCTGATTCCAGGAAAAGGCTTAAGGAATTTTTGCTTTTACCCCAGCATAGGCCTTTGGCTATTCCTCCTGTTCTGGATGTTGTGGAAGATGTGTTTGCAGAGGCTTCACTTAATCCTGATTCTTTGCCTCCTGCTCCTGTTAAACCCGGACAGGTATTACAGGGTGCCTGAAGCTCATAAATATCTGTATAAGAGTCCTAGGGCAGACCCAGAAACAGTTAGTCAGGGACCTAAGGGTGTCAAGGCCTCTGTGGTAAAAATCCGGTTCCTCCAGATAAAGAGGCCAGAGCTTTGGATAGATGGGGAAAGAAAGTCTATACTTCTTCCACCTTAGCTATGAGGGCTTTGAATTGCCAGTTTCACATGTTGAAATATCAAAACTATCTTCTTTCTCAATTGAAGTCTAAGGTAGATGCTCTGGCGGAAGGCATTGAGTGTAAAGAATTACAAGATTTGGTACATGTTTCTGAACAGGTGGGTAAGCATTCTTTACAATGTGGATTTGATGCTGTACAGGCCTCGTCTAGGGTGGCTGCCACTGGGTTAGTTCTTCGTAGGCATGCCTGGCTGAGGGATCAGAACTTATCTGACCATGTTAAGACAAGGATTTTAGATGCTCCTTTACAGTCTGATGTATTGTTTGGTTCACCTGTGGAGGCAGTTTTAAAGAAAATGGAAGACAAGGCTAAGTCTATGCAGACTGTTAAAGATTTTTTGCAAGTTCAGCCTCCGAAGTTTAGTAGGAATTGGCCTGCTAAGGGGTGGATGTACCCTTCTTATGATTCACAGTCTAGGGGAAGATCTAGACGTGGTAGGGGTAGAGCTCAGGGCTCTTTCAGACCTAGAACAGGGAGTCCACCTGCACAGTCTTCGGGTGAGGGCAGGGGCCAGTCCTTTCGTAAACAGGCCCAATGACCTACCTTTTCAGCTGCCAGAGCCTTCTTGTCTGGCAGCACCTTTGGGAGGAAGGTTGGCACTCTTCAAAGAAAATTGGAGTCTAATTACCCAGGACAGATGGGTATTGGATATTATACACCAAGGTTACAGGTTTTATTTCCATACCTTGCCTCCTTTCAAAGGCATGCCAGACGTTCCTCCTCAGCAAAGAATAGAGGCTCACAAACAAATTTCTCTGCTGCTGCAAATAGGGGCCATACAGCTGCTCCCTCTGCCAGAAGTAGGCCTAGGATTTTATTCTCGCCTGTTCCTAGTACCAAAGAAGGGGAACACGTGGAGACCAATTTTGGATTTATCTATCCTCAACACTTATCTGGACATTCCCAAGTTCAAAATGTTGACGTTACAACAGCTTTTACCTCTGCTGGGCAAGGATCACTGGATGGTGACTCTGGATCTCAAGGAAGCTTACCTTCATGTTCCTATCAGGCTAAGTTGCAGGAAGTATCTGCGTTTTCGAGCTGGGACTTCTCATTATCAGTTCTCTGCATTGCCCTTTGGCTTATCTACTGCGCCCAGAGTGTTCACAAAGGTTCTGGCTCCAGTGATAGCTTTCTTCAGGCTAAAAGGAATACAGATCTATCCTTATTTGGACGATTGCCTGATTCTGGCCAAAGGAAGGGATGAGCTTCTTCATCATTTGCAATACGTGATAGCAGTGCTAAGATGCCTGGGGTATTCTGTGAATGAAATAAAGTCCAGTCTAGTACCCTCTCAAGACATGTGCTTTCTGGGTGTGAGACTGAATACAGCATCCCAGATGGCCTTTTTGACCCCGGACAAACAAAAGAATCTTTCCCTTTACTTCCATCAATTGTCTCATCAGTCCAGGCTGACTGCAAGGACAGTCCTTCAAGCCTTGGGGTTCATGGCATCTTGTATTCTGGTACTTCCCAATGCCAAACTGCATATGAGGAAGCTACAATGGTATCTCAAAAATGTATGGACACAGCACTGCCAAGATATGGACACTGTCATTCAGATAATACCTTGCATTCAAAAGGAATTTTTGTGGTGGGCTCAGGAATGTCACCTAAACAAGGGACTCTCTGTGACCCGGCCAGAGGCGAGTCAGATTCTAACGACAGATGCCTCAGACAATGCTTGGGGAGCTCATCTAAATGGAAAGTGGATACAAGACACGTGGCCTGCCAGACTACAACATCTACATATCAACTTGAAGGAGATGTTAGCAGTCCAATTTGCATTAATAGCTTTCAAGGATTTACTTCTTCCAGGGCAGGTGTTGGTTCTAACAGACAACACAACTGTCATGTGGTACATCAACAAGCAAGGGGAACACATTCTTATCCTCTATGCAGGCAAGCAATGATTTTGTGGGAGACTGCTCTCAGTTTACAGCTCAATCTTCAGGCAAGGTTTCTGCTGGGAGCACAGAACTCCTTAGCAGATGTGTTGAGCAGACGAATTATGGATCCCCACGAGTGGAAATTGGATCCTCATGTATTTCAGGAATTGACAGTGTCATGGGGAACTCCAGACATAGATCTGTTCGCTTCTCCACTGAACTACCAGCTGCCAAAGTTTTGCACAAAAAGGTTTCATCCCACAGCTTGGAAAGTGGATGCTCTTTCTTTCAATTGGAGCAATCTTCATGTGTATGCCTTTCCACCTCTGCCTCTCCTCCCAAAGGTACTCCTGAAGGTCAGACAGGACAAGCCAAGGATGATTCTAATAGCTCCAGATTGGCCTCGACAGCACTGGTACCCATTACTGAGAAGTCTGGTTCGGGAGCCTCCATGGCCTTTGCCTTCGATTCCACACCTGCTGTCTCAAGAGAACAGTCATTTACTCAATGTCAAACTTCACTCTCTTCACCTAACAGCCTGGCATATTCTGTTTTAAACCCTGGAGGGTCTCAGCTTCCGCAGTAAGTTTTGAATGTTATTTTGGAGGCCAGAAGGCCTAGTACAAGGAAAGTATACACAGATAAATGGAAGAGATTTTTATTTTGGAGTGCAGCAAAGGAATTTGATGTTGCTAAGCCTAATTTAAGTGTGGCTCTTCAATATCTTGCTGAGTTACTGGACAAAGGATTGTCCTTCTCTTCTATTAAGATTCATGCTGCAGCAATTTCTGCTCACTATGACTGTGATCCACCATTGTTTTCTCATCCTTTGTTTAAGCAATTCCTTAGAGGGGCAAAGAATATAAGACCCCCACGTAGAGCTCCTACTCCTGCTTGGGATCTCAATTTTGTGTTGGAGAAACTCACTCTACAACCTTTTGAGCCTGCAGCTACTGCCGAGTTGAAGTATTTATCATGGAAGACTGCTTTTTTGTTGGCCATTACCTCTACGAGAAGGGTTTCTGAATTGCAGGCCCTTATGGCAGTTGAGCCTTTCTTAATTTTCCATAAGGACAGGGTATCTTTACGTACTAATCCTTCCTTTATGCCTAAGGTGGTTTCTAGTGTGGCTTTAAACCAAACTATTCATTTGCCTACTTTTTATGCAAACCCCCAAAATAAAGGGGAAAAGATTTTGCACACCTTGGATATACACAGGCAGTTACGATATTATTTGAGCAGAACTAAAGGGTTCAGGCAGTCTCAGCAGTTGTTTGTTTCTTTTGCTTTGGGTTCTCAGGGCAAGCCTGTGTCAAAACAAACTATTTCTAAGTGGATTGGGTTGTGTATTGCTTTCTGTTATTCCCATCATGGTAAGGAGGTTCCAGCTGGGATTAGGCCTCATTCCACTAGAGCTACTGCCACTTCTACAGCTTTTTTAAGGGGGGTGGCAACTAAAGATATTTTGGAGGCAGCTACTTGGAGTTCCGTGCATACTTTCTCTAAGCATTACCACCTTCCACTTTACTCTAAATCTAGGGCTGGGTTTGCCACTGCTATTTTACAGGGCATTTTGGCAGCTCCTACTTCTTTATAGTTTTGCCATCCTCCCTTACCTCTGCTTTGGGATTCTACCCAAGTGTAAGGACTGCAGCAATGTGAGATGAAGAACATAGTACAGTTTTGTACTTACCATAAATGTAGATGTTCGAAGATCCACATTGCTGCAGTCCAATTTACCCTCCCTCCTTCCCCTCTGTTGTTAGAGGTGGTTGTGTGGTTTGGGTTGTAAATATTGTACATATTGTATATATTGTTCATATGATTAGTGGAAGGGTGGTTGGTTGTTTTTTTTGCTGTCTTTTGGTTTTGACCTTTCTGTTTAGGGTCTTCTGACATCTGGGGCAAGAAAAGACTAAGGATATGACGTCGGTCATGCGCATTTGTACCCTGACGTCCTGATGTCAGTCTTAAGCGCCTTGACCGACGTCAGTCTAATACTTTGATATTCGGGCCGACCGAGGACAGCGGACTACCCAAGTGTAAGGACTGCAGCAATGTGGATCTTCGAACATCTACATTTATGGTAGGTACAAAACTGTACTTTAAACAGTTTATGGAGTGCATCTGCCAGGACTTGTTTGACACTATTTATTAAACAGCAAGCTATGTCATGTCCTATGGAAGAATCATTTTTTGGTCTTGGCACAGTCAGTGCATGTTTTTTAGTGATAAAGGGTGGGGTGACTGACTCACTGGGGGATATGTCAAATTTAGAAGGCCATCTGTGAAGTATGAATTTGTTTGCTTGTATGCTGGCAATGTCTGTTGGGTCAGCACAGGCACTGCCATTTAAATAAGTTCAGAGAAATGTAGTGTTTTATTTCTTCATGTTGTAATGTAGCTGAAGAAGGAGTTGTAATTGTCCTTAGCTTTGGATGCTAGCTTATGTTCATGGACTACTGTAGCTCCACAATTGTCTTCATCCATAACGATTCACATTCATGATGCATCTAGTACTCAGAGTTTTTTAATTGAAATATTCATCCAAATTAGCCACCCTACTTGACTTTTGCTAGAAGTCAAACATTTAGGAGGATACCAAAAGTAGAACACAGCTCATCATGTTTGTATCTGAGTAAACTTTGTTTTAAAGTCACTTAACTTGCTTAAAGTTAGATAAAAATATATCTTGGTGTGCTCTCAGAGGACGATTAGTGACTTTCACCCTATTTACCATACATTGTAAAGCAGGGATACTCAAAACAACAACTTTGCAGAGCATACTAGTACAGAATGCAGTCTGTCACACTGACACCATCTTCGCTCAAAATACAAAATGTTAGTGGTGACGTTCTCAAACACTACAAGAAATTTGAAAAAAAAAACTGTTTGGCTAAACTGTATGAAATTAACCTTTATTAAGACATTTAAATGAACTCTTCTGCTGTGTGTGTGTGTGTGTGTGTGTGTGTGTGTGTGTGTGTGTGTGTGTGTGTGTGTGTGTGTGTGTGTGTGTGTGTGTGTGTGTGTGTGTGTGTGTGTGTGTGTGTGTGTGTGTGTGTATTTGTATATATATATATATATATTTACCAGCCCCTATTTGTAGATATGGCAACCTCATTCTGGCCATTGAATTTCACTGTTCTGAAGTTGCACCAACAAGTTTTGTAATATTAAAATGGTTGCCACCTTTTTACTGCTCTTGTCAGATAATATTACCTACTTAATGTTGAAAGCTTTGGACACTGAAAGGGATAAGAGAAATCCAGGTCCATTCTCTCAAAATGTATGGTTGTTAGTGAAGAGAATGCCAGAATGGACATGACAGTAAGGGGAAGGATGGTGTTAGAAGAGAAAAGTGGGTCAGAATGAAAAGGATTAAGGTCTTTAAAAGAGAATATAAGAAATGACAGCACTAAACCTGTATACAGCAAACTTCTGGACTGGTAGCCTTGACAAAAAGTGGAAGCTTCGCTGTTGTGACTATCAGAAAACATGACATACATAGAATGATTAAGATACTGTTATTTTGACAGGCTGTGGGGTGGGGGAGAGAACAGCAATCAGATCAGATAAAAAAAATCAAAGCTGCAGCAAAAAGAAATAAACAGGGACACTAGAAATTAGAGTGCATCAGCCTGTACTCCAGAAATTGTTATTATTATTTAATTTTGTTGACAACCTGAGTCCCACTAGGCTTGGTCTATTTTCAGGGGAGATGAGATGGCATTTATATCGACTAGGAGAACTTTGACAAGGACAAAGGGGGCATTCATTAAGTCCAGTCAGAATGTTGGGGGTACATTTATATATTGTGAAATAAAATTGTTTGTGAAGCTCTTTTACTGGAAAGGATTATGTCTGGAATGTTTAAGAATAAAGTACCTCAACTCATGTCAAGGTGAGTGAGTAATTCAAAAGGGTACAGCATGGAGAAGTCATTTTTTTGTCTAATGATTTTGTGTAGTAGGACTTTCAAGTAGTGCTGACGAAGATGTCCTTATGATGAGAATGTTTGCCTTAGATATGTTGTCCACTCAGATGCGTCCAATGATGAAGCCTGGGAAAATCATCAGATAGTGATAAATACCCTGGGCATTGAAGATTCTCCCTCAGATTTTGCTTTAATGTAATATGTGCCTCTTTTGAAGGTGCTCCAGTAGTTTTGGCTTCTGCTGTCACTACGTTTGGGCAGTCCAGTGTTGTTGCTAACGAGGATGTTGCTGTTCGGAAATTAACTGCTGTTGTCTGTGAACCACATTTACCTCTTCAGTCTTCTGCATCAAAGTCTTTGCATGCAACTGCAGTTTGCATGAGGTTTAAGGCTGTGCTGGGCCCCCAAGATAAGAAATTGGTCAGATTATAATGTTTGGAGCCAGCTAAATAGACTCAGGTAATGTTTGTGGGAGCAAATCATTAAACTTGCCGATATTGTGGTTAAGAATAAACAGGTCACCTGTTCTCTTTCCCGTTATATTTAGACACATTGGCATAGGAAATAAGGGACTCGGAAATTCAAGGGTATAACTGGCATGGTAATCAAGGAAAAGTGGCGTTATTTACAGATATTATTTTGTACTTGATAGAAAATGACATCTCAGTGTTGTGGAACATCTTTAGACTGCTTCACGTCTTTTTGAAATAAAAATTTAATGACAATAACACAAAGGCTATAGCTGTACACAATATACCCACACGTGAATCTGCATGCCGATCCTTAAGGTGAATAACAACAGCCATACAGAATATTATATTCATAAAATAGCAGAACTTTTATTCCAAGAACTAAGTCAATACGAGAATGGTGAACGGAGATTTTGCCAATAAGAATTACTGCAATTAGGGGCACAGAGAACACATTAAGTCAGGAATTTACTGGAGAAAACTAGCAAAGAACCAAGGTATTTAGAGAAAATAACTACAGAAGGAAACTGAATAGAATGGTAAGAGGCTAAGAAAACATTTGGACTGCAGACTAGACTACCTTCCCTATTAGGGATTTATATCAGAGAACAGAAACAGGGGAATCCTAAGGAAAGAGCTGCTCTGGTACAGTTTAGAATCTGCTGTTACAAAGGAATGATTAGTAGGGCATATAAAATATTGCTTAATAATTATAAGAATCAATCAGAGGAAGTTAAAAATGATTGGGAAGAGAGATTGAGTATATGCAATTCACAAGGAAAAAATGGGAGGACATATGTTGGCACCCAAGTATGCAACAAAGTCTAGGATATTTTTACTTGCAAGTGTTTACATAGGTATTTTTATACAGCAAGCAGTCTCTAAAGAATCTTTCCTCAGGTACATGGCAAATGTTGGAGGTGTGATGGAGAAGAAACAAGTAACTGGGCACATATGTTTTGGGAGACTTCAAAAATGCCCTACAGAGTGTTCAGAAATACTGGGCAAGCAAATGGGTGTAACTAACGAAAATATTTTTTGAGCTGGGATACAAGATCTGAAATGCCTAGACATAGTAAGGCATAATAAATTAAGTTTAATTCTGGTGGCTGCCAAGAAAGCAATTACTAGAAAATGGAAATCAAAGTTTAAACCAACTTTATTTTAAGTACTGACTATTGTAAAAGAACTGGAAATGGTATCTTTTCAAAAGGCGAGGAGTAAATTACATAGAAAAAATGGAAATTGGAGCAATACATGCAGAATAATGTTTTGGAGGAGGAATGAGATTTAAGGGAATTTATGTAATGTTGGGTTTATGATAGTTATAAAAACATATGTGATGTATGTTGTTTATTTTCTTTTATATAAATCTTTGTATGCCTATGTCTTAAGTGGTAATTCAATAAAGGTGCTAAAAAAATTGCTGTTAAAATGAATGAACAGGCTGTCATTCATTTTAGTGTTGAGTCTTTCTATATCGTTAGTTCTGTTATTTTTGAACTTCTAGCTTTGCTCCTTGGAATACGTTTTCCTGTTGTTCAGCCAGTACTCATATTCATTAAGATGCACATTGAGATGCTAACTCAGAATGATATTACTTTCATGTTACAAGTTTATGAAGGTGTTGTGCACACTGGTGATTGTCTTGATTCAGTGGTGCTCTGGATGGGGTCCTGGGAAGATCTCGTTGACCTGAAAATTGTTTAAAATTATGTGCTTCACATCTGTAAGATTGTTTTTTTTCATCAGCACAGTACACTGTTACAGTAACTGTGTTCCCGGGTGTGTTAGGTGTACAGGGAAGAGCATTTCTTTAAGGAGAGCATAACAATGGACAGCCCTATTCAGACACTCAGGCCTGGCCTGACAGGGAAGCTGTCTCAGTTTTGCCCATGCTTTTGATGGCCCAAATCCTAGAACATCTACATGTACTTTTGCTGTTCATACTGAGGCTGCATCTTTCCTTGGGGTTATGGTGGTTTAAACAGATTTGCCAGTTTCAGGGAGGTTGTCAGGGGGCTGAGGGAGAAGATCCTGTGATGGGGATTTTTCTGGGACTGTGTGTGAACAGGTGTTATAGAGTAAGCATAAAAAGAAATCTCAAAACAAAGTGTTCTCTCCCTGCATGCATACCCTGAAGAGACTGACCCACAATGTTATCAGCATGAACGTTAATCATTATCATTTAACCACTTTGGAATGGGTCATATATTAGTTTCAGTATATTGTTTTGCCTTTAGGGCTGTAGGATTATTGTTAATAAGGACAGATATGTTTTTAGCTTTTGAATGTGAGTCCTGTCCTTTGTAGTTTGGCTTATGCAACCATTTTCATAGGGGCCAGAGAGTTATGATTCTAGATCATATTATCTTATGTTTGAATAGGGTGAGTGTGATAGATTCTTTGATGGATACTTGTCATGTCAGATTAGTGGTCCTCTGTGCTGTCATGTGTGGCACATTGGTGCAGTGAGTATCATTGCTGCCTCACAGCAAAAAGTTATCAGGTTTGGTTCTTGCCTGTTTGTGTGCCGTATGTTTGGAGTATGCATGTGTTTTGTCTGTGTACTTATCAGGTTTGGTTCTTGCCTGTTTGTGTGCTGTATGTTTGGAGTATGCATGTGTTTTGTCTGTGTCCTTATCAGGTTTGGTTCTTGCCTGTTTGTGTGCCTCCTTTTTGGAGTATGCATGTATTTTGTCTGTGTACTTATCAGGTTTGGTTCTTGCCTGTTTGTGTGCCATATGTTTGGAGTATGCATGTGTTTTGTCTGTGTACTTATCAGGTTTGGTTCTTGCCTGTTTGTGTGCCGTATGTTTGGAGTATGCATGTGTTTTGTCTGTGTACTTATCAGGTTTGGTTCTTGCCTGTTTGTGTGCCTTCTGTTTGGAGTATGCATGTATTTTGTCTGTGTACTTATCAGGTTTGGTTCTTGCCTGTTTGTGTGCCGTATGTTTGGAGTATGCATGTATTTTGTCTGTGTACTTATCAGGTTTGGTTCTTGCCTGTTTGTGTGCCGTATGTTTGGAGTATGCATGTGTTTTGTCTGTGTACTTATCAGGTTTGGTTCTTGCCTGTTTGTGTGCCGTATGTTTGGAGTATGCATGTGTTTTGTCTGTGTGCTCCATGATGTGCATCTTCACCATGGACATCTTACCATTTCCGTGTTTCTTCCTTCTTCCAGTCACAAAATAAGAACATTTCCAGACAGCCCAAGCCTTAAGCAAAATACACATTTTCCTCAGCCTCATTGAGTCATTTCTGGTTCCTCAGACCACTTATCTTCTATCATGGCTCCCCCTGGTTTAATATCTTCACCTACATTGGAGCATGGATTAAACACATCCTTTGCATCTGTTGGAGTGCCCTTGGCATGCAAGGGAGAACCGCTCTTGTTGGTCTTAGACGAAGGTGCTGGGATTGCCTGTCTCCCTTACTGAACTGGAATGCCTATTCTCAGGGATGATTTGACTGACAGAAATCTGTGTTTCTATGGAAATTCCTGTCAAAAAGAAGTAGAAGATTATTTATCTTTCCCTGTATCTGTTTTCTTAAGATGGGATTTATTAATCTTGGTTCAGACACTTGACCCTTCTATTTTCATTGTTACTGGTAACAAAGAGGAATTCTTTATTTCTGTAGATTCCCTGTATATTCAACAGGACATGATTTTGAGAGGACTTGTTCTCTTTCCTCTCCTGAAGTGACTGATTCTGAGTTGAGTGTTTTCTCAGCTCCTTAGAAGGATTGTAAACTTATTGTTGGGTAACCAACATGAGCTTGTTAATGACTTTAAAATTGCGAGTGTTTTCAATTCTCCTTTGCATATGAGCATATTTATAGCATCAACAAGTTAAACATGAATAATGCTCTAGGCAGGCATATAAATGTATATCCCAATCACAAGTTTTCATTTTTCATTATTGACCAAGTTTGTGAAGACATCAAAGGGGGACCATGGGCTTTAAAATTGGAAGAAAGAGAGCTGCTTTGACAGCTAAGATTAAATGCCCATAAAACCCACCCCCGGCTTAAATGATGCTTACTCTATAAAATGTGTATTGAAACATAAATCTTTAGATAGGTTTTGAGTTGGATTTCATTGTTTTTTACATGCACCAAAGAGAATCTTTTTGTATATATATAACAAATCTTTGGTAAACAAGTGTATGATGGTGCACTTCATATTGTGCATTTTACTGATGTTTTATATAATAGTATTGAATGTTGTTAAAGACTTTTTACTGTGTCTTTAAATTGTATTAAGGGGTGGTTTAAATCATGTTTATTTGATTGATTAATTAAGTAATTGTATATAGGTCTGTTTGAACTGAAGTATGATTGTCTGAGGAAGTCCATTGATGCTAGTGGACGAAAGAGCTAACATTAAAACATGGTTTCGAGCTTATTCTCTTGCCTTTGTGTTTTCTATCAGTTTCGTTTGCCTTGCTGAAGTTTTTGAAGGATTGTCCTCTACTAAAACTGTATCCAGAATGAGTCCATTGTTTCACTGGAAACATAATAATATTTCAATATACTTTAACACTTCATCACACCTTGGACCACCTGGAAAATAAGGGCTGTTATGTACGAATGCTGTTCATAGACTTCAGCTCTGCCTTCAATACAGTAATTCCACAACAACTGCTGTCTAAGTTAAGTAATCTAGGCATAGAAAACAAAATATGCAACTGGATTCTCGACTTCCTGACTGAAAGGCTGTCAAAGGAAAAATATACTTTAAAAATGATCAAAACACGGTAGGTTCAGGTTAAGGCACTTTAATCTTGCAGCAAGGAGACAAAAACGTGCTAATACAGAGTTTGTCTAACTAGAATCAGGAAATACAGACATTTTTGTACACTTTCTAATAAGACATTGCCTACCAAGCTGACGTAGTGAATCACAAGTTTTGTCATCATCATTTTGTAGTAATTATTTTTACAATATTCTGCTGGTACTATCAATTTTTGTGAGAAACTTCCTAAGAAAAATAACGTGGCCTTGGCTACCACTGGTTAGATATATGCAATGTTACCATTCAGGGTACTATGGCTAATTCGAGCACAAAGCAAGTATAGATTGCAGTTAATTTCTCTAACAGTCTTTTGTCTATGTTATCTCTAACTTCTGCAGCTGTGTATGTTCTCATACTTCGAACAGAGCTGATTGTTTAAAATCATTACATTTACAGAATATAGCATTGTTCATTCATTTTCTTCCTGACCTAGCAGATAATCACCTGCTTCTCAAGTACATTTCCAAAAGGCATAAACATGAATATTGCTGTGCTAGCAATTACTAGGTCAGAGGGCATCTTGCAAGTTTCAGAAAGCACACTGCAGTTTCAAAAAGCATCTTTTCAGTCTCATATGAAACTCAGCTGTATATAAAACAGTGCATATAAAATAGAATGAAAAACGTGTTAACTTATTTAGTTTCTAATTAGCATAAAGCATACACACATTAATACATATTATTCTGACATTTTCCCCCGTTAATACTTTTTAATTCTATTTTCAAAAGAATAAACAGTTTGCTTCTTCTCCTAACCTCTTCCATTCAGGATTTGCAGTTAAGAAAGTCATTCAGTTTAAACTTATGAAAGTGTTTCACATTCTAACAATTCTTCAATTTCAGTACTTTGATACAAAGTCTCAGAAACTGATATATCTATAAATTCTTTGATTAACTTTTTCATGCAGGGAATACCACAACAAATACATGCTCCTAATAGGAGTAATCCCACACAAATGGCAATCAGGATGTTCATTAGGATGGAACCCCACCCCCCCAAACAAATTCTGGAAAAGGTCCATCAGAGGGTTTGGGCCTGGTTTGGTCATGGCTGACACTTGCTGTATCACCTCAAGGTGGTCGTTTATCTCATGTTGATGATCAGGTATATACGCACAGCACTCTTCTTTGATTAAAGCACACATACCACCTCTCGCCGCTAGGGTGAAGTCAAGAGCCATTCGGTTCTGGAGCACTACAGTTCTCATAGCATTCAGTTCATCAGTTATCAATTCAAGAGCAGAAAAAGTTGCATTACTCATTACTTCGAGAAGTTTAGACAGTTTTTGCAGCTCCCAAATTGATTTCACTGTGCCATATGCAGGTAATATGCCTGCCCATGATATGACAGCATCACTCAAGTCCATGTGCGTCAGTTTGGTACCCACAGTATGATGGTCTTTCCAGCCCACCTCGATCTGTTCCACTGGATTTTCAGGCTTCCTGACAGCTTTCTTGGCCACATCTCAGGTATTTCGAATATTTCCCTGAGGCAAAACTGCAGTGTGTCATATGGCCAGGACCAGGTACCCCAAAAAACAACTGCCGGACCAATTCTCAGGTAACCATTTATATGCTTTCTTACCACACACAAAATAACAATCCTCTACCTTAGTAGTTACTTTGTTACGAAATGGCTGCCCTGCATGAAACATTTTCCTATCTATTACAGATAGTTGTTTAAAAAGTACAGGATTATGTTGCACTTGATCTACAGTCTTATGCATGGACTCAAGAAATGAGTTATAATTTGAATTACAGACTGTACCCATTTTGTTTGCTTTGGTATAACATTTGTAATGTACAGTCACATTGCACCTGCCCCAACCCACTTGAATGGTGTCATTCTTATAAAAACATACAATTCCCTTTTGTGTCACAGGCAAATACAGTGCTACCTTATCATATGCTTTAATAGCTACGGTGTCATAAACCAAATTTTCCCAGGTCTCATTGACCCCTAGGGGGACTGCAGTCATTAATAACCCCCCCATATGCTGTTGGTATGGCTGTGCAAATCAGCAGTATGAAACATTAAAAGTCTCAGCATACACACGTGTAATTGCCTGATAAGTGTTAAAGTTTGGGTGCCAGTCTATGGTCGGCTCATCACGTTTAATCAGTTCAACTTTTGTGGCTGGGAAAAGGAAAGGCCACAACAAAAAGATCAGTGTTATCAGTTTAGCTATCAGAATGATTTTGCAAGTTTTCTGAGGTTGTTCTGCATCTCTATTTGCTCTATACCTGGTCATTTTGTTCTCGTTGTACAACAGTAACAAGGTTTTTGTCCAGTTCAAAGTTCTTAACCAGTTTACAGTGTGTCAAATGAATCCAGGACGCTCGCTCCGCGATCTTGACTGCAGTGGGTGTCGACAGTAGTACCTGGTACGGCCCTTCCCACTTTGGAGAACTCCATTTTTTTCTCTTCACCACCTTCACCCAGACCCATGCGCCTGGGGCTACTGCTGCTTCCGATGGTATTGTTTGCTCTTTATCTGAAACAGAATTTAACTGCAAAAGTTTGTTATTCAAAAATTGCCTCATATACCCTGCAAGTGAACTGTTAGCCTCCTGCTCTGCAGGCATGAGAGGTTTCCATTGAGGTGTATAATATGCCCTCCCAAACAGAACTTCAAAAGGAGTCAACCCTTTTGCATTTGGAACAGTTCTCATGCTCAACAGTGCCAGAGGTAAACAGTGCACCCAGTTCTTTTGTGTCTCACTAATCAATTTTCTAAGCTTGTTTTTCAAAACCCCATTATGCCTCTCTACTAATCCTGCAGATTGGGGGTGGTATGCACAATGATTTTTCAGAGAAATCCTGAAATAACGGCTAAGTTGTTGTATAGTTTGATTTACAAAGTGTGTGCCATTGTCACTATAAATCTTTTTCAGTATGCCAAATCTAGGAATAATTTCTTTAACAAGGACTTTTGCAACAGTAGCTGCATCTGGATTTTTAGTTGGAAAAGCTTCCACCCATTTGGAAAACATATCTATAATGACAAGGCAGTACTTCTTATTTTCGCATTTGTTCAGTACTATAAAATCCATGCAAATAGTATGGAATGGATATGGTGGTATAGGGAAACTCCCTTGCTTAGGTTTCAATGCCCCTTGTGCATGATGCTTGTTACAAACATGGCATGCTGCACAAAAATTTTTTGTGTAGTTTGTAAATCCATACGTCATAAACACTCGATTCACTAACTGTACCATCCCCCCTGTTGAGTCATGGCACTGCCCATGGCTCAACAAAGCTGCATATCTAAACAAGTTAGATGGTAAAATCGGTTTCTTTTCTTTGGAGATGTACAGTCCTTTCTCAAGGATTGCTCCTCGTTTTATCCACATTTGTTTTTCTACATTTGTAGTAAGTGTCTGCATTGTTTTTAACATTTCTAAGTCTAAAATCTCAGATGGTTGTAATTCCTCACTCAAAAGAAAAACTTCTGAAGCTAAAGCTGCTTGTTTTGCAGCTGTATCAGCCCTCGCATTACCTTTTGAAATCCTATCCTGTTGTTTGGTATGAGCTACGCATTTGCAAATAGCTACTTTCTGAGGTAACTGAATAGAGTCTAACAAGTCTAAAATGAATTGCGCATGGTTAATTGGTTTACCAGTAGATGTTATCATTCCTTTATTTTTCCACTGCTGCGCAAAAACATGTACAGTAGAAAAAGCATACTGACTGTCAGTAAAAATGTTCACTCTCTTACCTTTTGCCAAGGTACATGCCCTTGTCAAAGCAATCAATTCTGCTGCTTTTGCAGATAAGTTGTGTGATAAAGATTTTGCTTCTAAAATCTCGGTATCAGAAACTACTGCATACCCCACTAGATTCTGTCCTGTAGGACCCCTCCTGCTCGAGCCGTCCACATAGTATGTCACCTCGGCATCATCCAAGGGAACATCTGTAAGGTCTTTTCTAGGTAATGTCTTCTGCTCAATCTCCTGCAGGCAGCAGTGTGGTTTGCCATCTGCAGGGGTTGGGAGCAAGGTCGACGGATTCAAAGTTGTGCATCGTTCAATTGTCATATGAGGTTGGCTCAACAGTATAGTCATACAGGAAAGATGTATAGCAGGAGAAAGATATGCTACTTTTTCTTGCAGTAAAATAATCACGACTGCATGAGGCACTCTCAATGTGAGAGGGTGGAACAATACTACTGAGGCTGAAGCCTGCACTGCCATTGCAGCTGCGACTACTGCTTGTACACAGTGGGGCAAGGATCGCGCCACTGGGTCTAGCTGTTTTGAATAGTAAGCTATGGGGCGTTGTTTGTCCCCATGCTGTTGTGTTAACACTGATGTCATATACCCTTGCTTACAGTCTACAGTTTGGAAAAATCGCTTATGATAGTTTGGTAATCCTAAAACTAAGGAAGAAGCTATCAGTTGTTTCAGTTTGCAGAAAGCTGATTCTGCTTCTGGTGTCCACTGTAATAAATCTTGTGCTGCCATCAGCTTTTTGAATATCAAGTTAGTCAGTGGAGCAGATTCCAAGGTATAGTTTGGAATCCAACTCCGACCAAAAGTTAGTAGTACCCAGGAAGGACATAATTTCCTTCTTTGTAGTTGGTCTAGGTGCTTGTAATATTGCTGTTTGTCTGTCTTCATCTAATATTCTGCCTTCTTTGGATATTACATATCCCAGGTATTTGACCTGTTTTTTCCAAAGTTGCAGTTTGTTTTTGTTTACCTTGTGTCCTTGAGTGGCTAAAAATTGTAATAATGCTATGGTATCCTCTCTGCATTTTTGCTGGGTGGGGGCTGCCAGCAGAATGTCGTCTACATAAAGTAAAATCTGACTGCCTTTCGGTGGGATAAATCCCGCCAGGTTACTTGCCATTTCTTGCACGAATATTGTTGGACTTTCACAATATCCCTGTGGTAGTCTCGTATATGTATACCATTTCCCCTGAAATGTAAATGCAAACCAATATTGTCTGTCAGGGTGTATTGGTATTGAGAAAAATGCATTACTAATATCTACCACAGAAAAATACTTCTGTTGAGGTTTCAAATCATTCAATAAGGTGTGTGGATCTGGCACCGTAGGTGCCCTGGGTATAACTGCGTCATTTACAGCTTGTAAATCTTGGACCATACGCCATTCTCCATTTGCTTTCCTAACAGGAAATAAGGGTGTATTACATGGTGAATCAGACTCCTTCCTTAAGTAAGGCTGCTATTATAGGTTTAATTCCTATTTCTGCGTCCTTTCTTAAGGGATACTGTCTCTTTAGAGGTCTAAATGCTGATTTTGGTGTGATAGTAACTGGTCCTGCTGTACAAATAAGTCCTACATCTGATTTCCCTGTTGACCAGAGAGTCTCTGGTATGTCTCGTAAGGCTTTTTCCTCTTCCTCTAGTAAGAGTGCTACTCAGCTATCCTCACTTGCCTGTGAGTGCACAGCTGGGTGTGTCTGTGTTATCCAATTTAATTTCTGCTTCTGTACTCCTTGTTCAGAGAGTTCTAACTCTGTCTGTTTTTCCCACCTTGTGACTTTTTCTCCTAGGTCTGCCCACTTTAAATTTCTATCTTTAGTTAAACTTACATGTGGTAATCAATTAGATTTGTAAAGTGCTAGGAATTCCTGGGGCAATGAACAGCTTACTACACTGTTTCCTTCTGTGTCCCAGTACAAATTTCGTAATACTAATCTGTTAGCATGGTTTCTAAACAGTTCTTGCTCATATTCTTTATCAGGTCCTGGTCTGTTACAGTAATATAGAGTGCAATGCAACAAATGCTGTTTATCAGTGTCAAGGGAGGGGGATTTACTGATGGCTACGTTCATCAGTTCTTTGGTTACTGCCCCTGGATCAGTCGTAACTAAGTCCTGGCTGTACCAATAAAATGTTTCGCCCTCCGGTTGCACTACAAAAGTATCCATTTGTCGCTGTGCCTCCATACCCTGCATAGTTGGAACTACGGCTATGCCAAATATCTGCATTAGGTCTCTGCCCAAGAGATTCACTGGGCATTTTGCAGAAACAACAATTTTGCTTTTCTGGGTCATCCCTGAAACTGGGTCAGTTATCTCTATGTTGTGAGAAAGTGGCTCCCGATACAGCTGTCCATTAGCTGCTTTCACTAATATGTAGTCCAGTGATTCTGAATTTTCTGGTAGTTTGGAAGGATGTATCAGGGTCCGTGAAGCCCCTGAGTCACACAGAAATTTGACTTCCCTCCCCTCTACCAGAAGTGTAACTTCCGGTTTTGTGTCTGCCAAGTAGAGCTCTAAGCTCAATAATGCTAAGTCCAAAATTTCATTTTCTTCATTATCTATGAATTCATGTACATCCTCTATTTCTTCTGTCACATCCTCTACCCTTTCTATCACATTTGCATTTGTCTTTTCTTGTTTATTCCTATCCAGTGATTCTTGACTATCATATAGTCATTCCTCACCTTCCCTATCTTCCGTGGTTACCTTCTTATTTTGCCTGCAATCCCTTGCTAAATGTCCCTTTTTCCTGCATTTGAAACATTCACCCCTTTTCTTTCTTTCTTCAAAGTCTTCTGATCGCTTATCAGATTGTTTGTTTCCCTGGGTATTTTTCTTACCCTTCTTTCCAGTTTGTACTACAAAGACTTCTGATCCATCTTCTACTGCAAATACTTGAGTTTTCTTTTTCTTTTTGCTATTAAAATGCCTTTTGGCATGTCTTGCATATTCAAGTAATGACTGCAATCTACTTGTACGATGATCTACCACGTGCTTTGTAATAAAGCTGCTAATGGGCGCAATACTGCCTTTTAAAAATACATTCTTTAGCTGTTGCTCATATGGGGAATCATGTGTTTGATCTTCAGGTACCTGCATTCCACAATGGTTATTAAAACATTCTAATAATCTGGCATAATATCTATCAGTAGTTTCACCTTCTTGTTGTATGCATTGATTAATGCAAGTCCAATCAGCGCTAGACTTCCATTTCTCAGAGATTCGGTCTGTCAGACCTTTCACTCTGTTGTCCAGTTCTGCGTTACTATATGGGAGTGGTCTAAGCTCTGCGTCGCGGGGATTCCAGTTGCCACTGATCATGTGCCAATCTGGACCTACGATTTGTCTAACTGCTTTCTCTACTTCTTCTCCATTTAAATGGTAACTTAACCTCATGCCTTGTAAGTCTTCTAAGAATTTTCTAAAATTAACTTTTGGATGGGAAATTCCCTCTGTGGTTTTCCGGATGTCTTCTGGTGTCCACGGTCTATATACTAGAAGAGTTGGATCCTGTCCTGCCTGTCCTGCCTGCAGATTTGGTACTTCTATGAGTGGACATATCTCTTCTTCACTCATAGCTCGTGAATTTTTATTCATTTCATACAATTCAATATCCCCTCTCAAGTTGCGTGTTTGAGACCTGGTCTCGATAGGATCTGTGACCAACGGTTTTAATTTTACAGGAACAGCTGGGTATAGCGGAGGTGGATCAGCTTGTCCACTTGCTTCATATTCTGGTAAGGGAAGTGGAGGGGGCAGAGGAGGGGCTGTTGCTATTAACAAGTTATTATCTTCCTTGTCTAAGAACATCGCTTTTGAATTTTTAATCTTTTGTTCCCTGCGGTTTGCTTCCTCAAGTCACCTGTGTGCCTGAGGGACTCCTAATTGTCGTTGCTTTTTTAGCTGACCTTTCGCATCTGTTTTAAGTTGTCTAACAAGTTTAATAAGTGAAGGTTTATCTAAATTACCATCAAATTTGTATTTATCAACCCATTTTGTATAATACTTAACATTATCGGCATGCTGTAATTGCATATGTTTTGCGTCTTTGGTTAGGGGTGGGTCTTGGGAACTTTTTGTGCACTGATTTCCCATGTTGCCTTAGCTAAGTTAAAAATTGTTACGTAACCCTTCTTATCACGTGGTACCACGATTTTACACCTTTTCACAGTTTATCTAGAATAACTGCCTACCTATTCTGTTTCCCTGATCTATGACAAGACAGCAATCTTTTTGTCCCTGATCTAAAACAGAAAAAAGGTAAATTCCTCCTTACCTGACCCTCCGTGTGTTGATCCACTGGAACGTTGACTCGTCCTCCAATCCCAGATCAGAAACAGTGGCTGGCCTCTTTCGAATGACAATTCAGTCAGAGGTCTTTCAAAACAGAAGAGCCGATGTGGCCACTTCTCCGTACGGGTACATGCCACAGGGCCCAATTCTGACCTGGGCCTAGAGTGAGAGATACTTTCCGGTCTGAAGGACCAAAACTGTCAAAGGAAAAATATACTTTAAAAATGATCAAAACACGGTAGGTTCAGGTTAAGGCACTTTAATCTTGCAGCAAGGAGACAAAAACGTGCTAATACAGAGTTTGTCTAACTAGAATCAGGAAATGCAGACATTTTTATACACTTTCTAATAAGACATTGCCTACCAAGCTGACGTAGTGAATCACAAGTTTTGTCATCATCATTTTGTAGTAATTATTTTTACAATATTCTGCTGGTACTATCAATTTTTGTGAGAAACTTCTTAAGAAAAATAACGTGGCCTTGGCTACCACTGGTTAGATATATGCAATGTTACCATTCAAGGTACTATGGCTAATTCGAGCACAAAGCAAGTATAGATTGCAGTTCATTTCTCAAACAGTCTTTTGTCTATGTTATCTCTAACTTCTGCAGCTGTGTATGTTCTCATACTTCGAACAGAGCTGATTGTTTAAAATCATTACATTTACAGAATATAGCATTGTTCATTCATTTCTTCCTGACCTAGCAGATAATCACCTGCTTCTCAAGTACATTTCCAAAAGACATAAACATGAATATTGCTGTGCTAGCAATTACTAGGTCAGAGGGCATCTTGCAAGTTTCAGAAAGCACACTGCAGTTTCAAAAAGCATCTTTTCAGTCTCATATGAAACTCAGCTGTATATAAAACAGTGCATATAAAATAGAATGAAAAACATGTTAACTTATTTAGTTTCTAATTAGCATTAAGCATACACACATCAATACATATTTTTCTGACAAAGGCCACAAATAGTTTCAGCTGGAAAACATCACTCAAACAGCATCATCCTAAACACCGAGGTCCTACAAGTTTGTGTACACAGTCCACTTCTTTTCACAATTCTAACACATGACTGCCCAGCTATGCATCAGTCAAATAGAATCATCAAATTTGCAGATGACAACACAGTAATTGGCCTTATCAAGAAGGAGGATGAGGGAGCCTACAGGGAGGAGGTGACCCAACTCGTTTATTGGTGCACTGACAACAACTTAGCACTAAATGTTGGGAAAACCAAGGCAAACGTCATCGATTTTAGGAAGGTAAATAAGCCACACACCCCTATCGTCATCAATGGTGCCACAGTGGAGAGAGTTAATAGCACCAAATTCCTAGGGATACATATCTCACAAGACTTCACTTGGGCCACAAACACTTCCTACCTTATAAAGAGAGCCCAACAATGTCTCCACTTCCTTAAGAGACTTTGTAGAGCTACCGCCCCCCCCCCTCACAGGTCCTACTTATCTTCTACAGAGCCACAATTGAGAGCGTACTGACAAACAACATCATTGTCTGGTATGGAAATTGCTCTCAAGCCGATCAGAAGGCACTGGATAAGATTATTAAACAAGCCACAAAAATCATTGGCTCCAACCTTCAGTCCCTACAGGACATATATTCAAACAGATGCTATGGCAGTGTCTGAAAACTACTGAGGGACATACATCATCCGGCCTATGGACTGTTCAAACTCCTGCCAACAAGGAGGTGCTACAGAAGCATTAGATGCAGGACATCCAGATTCCATAACAGCTTCTTCCCACGTGCTATCAGACTGCTGAATAACAAACCCATAGCCTAAGCTGCTAAATGGGTAAACAAACATTATTTATGTGCAATATGTCATTATCTACATAGCTCACTTTACACTTTATACTTTATTGTGTTTATTTTTAGTATCTTATTTTTGATTTCTATTTCAGTATTTTTAAATTATTATTAATCTTCCTTCTGTAAACTATAATTCTTATGGTACGAGCCCGAGTATCGAAATTTAGTGCAGTGACACGCACTCCTCTGTGTTGACCTGTATGACAATAAAGTTTACTTTGACTTTGACTCGGAATTTCTTGACCTGCACTTATTCCTGCTGTTACTCCAGTATTGAAGGATATTTTTATTACTACCCGTAACATGCCTGACAACCAGCCTGCTGTTCCTAAGAAAAGAGATAGAGCATATGAAGTTCCTCAGTCAAACAAATTATTATTTTTTAATCTCTGATCTGACCCTGCAGTAATTTATTGGTAAATCCTACTGCTGATGCTAAACGTTCAGTAAATGCTAATCCGCCCCCTCCCCGATAAAGATGGGAAAGTCTCTGCATTACATTTGATAAGTGTGCATCTCTGCACTCGTATTTTTATAATTCTTAATTGTTAATCTCAAATTAAAGTTTTTGCTTGCTTCATTTGAGAATATGAGGCACGCTATAGCAATTTTTCTCTGTACAAAGGTAAAATCTTCACTATTTACACTTATTGCTTCTGCAACACAAGTGACCAAACTCTGTACGTTATTCTCTCAAAACTTTTCTGAGGATGTTATAGCTGATATGTTCAATCCTCCCATATATAGAGGGTGGTTCTGGACCATCTGCTGCTGAGGTTCTGAAAAAGAATGGTGAAAATAGGAAACGGATTCAAGGGGTGTCTCTCTTTTCACCCTTCCGTCTTCAAGTTTGTTAAAGCTTTCACAACAGCTTAGGACATTTTTATAAAAAGCAAAAGAAGCAGACCCTGCAAACTTCTAGCAAATAGGTGTTCTTGTGGAGTTTAGTTCTATAAGTATTTTTGACTGTATATAACCCCCCATGTATATATATTCTTCCTTTTCTGGATCCAGCATCTGCTGGCTCTAGGGGTACAGAACAGGTCCTTCTCTCTGTTGCAGCGAAAGGTGTTTATTCTAGGATTTGGCTATTCTCCACTGGATAAAGTAAAGCTTGTTCTAGATTTATTCCTAAGACTTTGCAAGCAATCCACTATTTCTGTGTAGGAATTTCTCAGTATTTTAGAATCCGTGACATTTATGATTATCATGACTTTTCTAGCCCAACTCCACAAAATCTATCTATCTATCTATCTATCTATCTATCTATCTATCTATCTATCTATCTATCGGATCATAGGAAGTTACTAGGCTATTGGTCCTGAGGCCTTTATAAGCCTAGCCAAGAGTTTAGCCCATGGTTAGACAGGTCAGCACCCAGAGCCCCTGTCCAGCAGGAGCACAGGTGGAATCCCAGGGGTGTATTTTCGGTTTCCCATCCAGTTATCCAGGTTGCGCTTAAAAAAGGATAATGAGGTACTCCGCTTGATGTGGAGAGGGAGTCTATTCCACAGATGGGGGAGTCTCTGGGACACAAATCTGTCCCGCCAACAAGTCGTAGTAATATCACAGACCAGGTTGAGGTCGCATGTATGGGTTGCTCGAGTGGGGCGTGACTTGCCGATATGCAGCAGTCCCATCAAGGTGAGGTCTGAGATTGAACCGCGAAATTCAAAATGCCGTAACTACACTACACATACAGTACACACATTAACAAACACAAAACTCTCCCCCACAATCAAATAAATGCATCTTCACTATAGATAAGCAGGAGGGCAAGCCCCCCTGCACCCCCATGTGGTGGGCTGCACTTATATATTCTAACTCTGAGATCGCACAAACAAAAACATAAACAAAACTCACACAAACACATCTTACAGTCCCTCACACACCCATATCACAGTCACAACACACACTTACACACATTAAAGCCCCTAAACAACACATTTACACACATAAACTTACCTAAATTCAGCCAATACAGCCACACACCGCACCAGCGTGGAAATTCAACATCTCCGTGCTTCAGGATTTTGAATTTCGTGCTTCTGCCGGTTTCGGAACTTTGAGTTTTTGGCTATGTAATTTTGAAATACTGAATTTCAGGACTTCAGCATTTCGAAATTGCATAGTGGACCCATATATATATATATATATATATATATATATATATATATATATATATATATATATTTGTATTTCCACTCCCGACTGTTACATGATCTCACAAAGTACTTCCCACAGAGTCGATCAAATGATCACTTCTGCTGGCAGTAAAAACACTTGACATTTATTTTTATTTTTATTTATTAATTATTTGTTGACTGGGTTAGTCCCACTAGGCTAATGGCCTAATTTCATGGGATACTTGAGGTGACATTTATTCCACTGGCCATGGCATATGGGAAATCTGTGAATTTCCTTTTCTCTTTTTGATAGGAGCCATGGGATCTTTTACATCCACCTACACACACACACACACACACACACACACACACACACACACACACACACACACACACATATATATATATATATATATATATAAATAAAAAACTCGAACTTCATATGGTCAAGACCATATGATCGAGTTTTCAGTAACTCGAAATTCCAAAGTGAAATAACAAAAAAATAAAATAAAAAGTAAAACACATTGTTTGTGCAGGGGGGCAAGCCTGCCTGCACCTCCAACACCCCCCCTACTTAAATATATCAACTCCAAGTTCACACTACAGTGGGGCAAAAGGAAAATCTCCATTCTGAGCTGTAAGTAGAAACGCAGAACGAGGATTTCCCATTTCCTTGCTATAGTGCGATAATGGAGATGCTATATTTAAGTAGGAAGGGTGCAATGGGACTTATTTTCAACTAATATAATTTTTTTTCTTTAACACTTCACAATTTTGAGTTTCTGAAAACTCGATCATATGGTCTCGACCATATGATGTTCGAGTTTTCAGTAATTTGAGATTCTGAAGTGGAAAATATATATGCACACATATGCATATATGTGTGTGTGTGTGTGTGTGTGTGTGTGTGTGTGTGTGTGTGTGTATATATATATATATATATATATATATATATATATATATACACACACACACACACACACACACACACACACACACACACACACACACACATATACATTTTTTAGCTGGTGCCACATTAAAAAACAAGACCATTTTAAGGTTAGCACATGTGGTTCTAAAATATTTTGTGCGACATTCTATGATCTGGCCTTTCTTATTCTTCCATATATGTTCATATTTAGGCCATTTCAACACATCTGGCAATAGAGCCTCCTCTTTCAATGGCTTTGAAGGAGATTTTTGTGGATTTTAATTTTCTTTTGAAAATACCATATATTTTTCCATTTGAACCAGCTTTTCAGGATGATTTGAGGTTCTTATCATGGAAAACAGTGTTTCTGATTGCTCTGACTTCTGCAAGAAGAGTATCTGAGTTGCAGTCCCTTATGGTGAGTCAGCCTTTCCTTATCACATTTTCCTCAAATATAGGGTTGTCTTGAGAAGTAATCCTTCATTTATGCCTTAAGTGGTATCCAACTTTGCCTTAAGCCAAGCTACCTATTTTCCTGTCTTCTTTACACAGCCTAAACGAAGGAGAATGGATCTTTCTTACCCAGTTTGTCCACAGACAACTCACATACTTTATTGACAGAAATAAAACCTTCAGTAATTCTTACCACTTACTCATTTCCTGTGAATGTAAGAAATAAGGACAACTAGTGTCAAAACAGATAACTAACTATGGTTTTCTTGTGCAATTTCTTTTGTTTTTTCCCCAATATAATAAGCGAATTCCAGGCAGGACCAAGATGCACTCCAATATAGGCTTCACTTCTTTACTGGCTCTTTAAAGGATGGACTCCAAAAAGCTTTTGGGCCTCTTTACATATATTTATAAAGCACTTCAAACTAGTTTCCTTCTCCATGTCTAAAGCAGGCTTTGCTAGGACAATTCTCTAAGATCTTCTGGGCCCTCATCCTTCCTCCTACTAAAGCTTATAGCCATGGTGGTCTAATGGTATAGCTAAGGCTACTGCAGCAGTGATAAAATGATGAACATAGTACAGTTGTGCAAACTTACCATAACAGTAAATGTTTGAACGATCCCTGCTGCAGTAGCCACTCCCTCCTTCCCCCTTATTTCAGCATGATTTTTGTTGCCAGGGTGAGGGCATTGATTTTTACTTATGTGGCACTGACCTTTTTCGGGGCTCTAGCCTCAGTGTTTCAGTTGGCATGAAAGCTCTGAGAGGCTTGAACCCCAGACCATTAACTTTCTACAGTTCTGCCTTAGCTGTCAACGGACTGGGCATATGGTAGACACTCAAGCTTTGGAAGCTGTCTGGTTATTATATGCTGTGAAGAATATAAGCCATATCGCTAAGGCTACTGCAGTGATGATCATTATTTCATAACTATAGTTTCCTCCTACATCCAAAATACATGCTGCAGGTGGATTGGTACTCTATATAGTATATATAAGTGTGTGTGATATGCAAGAAAAGCCTAACCTAGTAATCTCTGGGTGGCTTCAGCAGTTTATTTGGTCATTATAGGAGTCAGATGTGACTCAATGGCACTGGATGGATGACCACTCTGTTGGCTCCTGAAGACAGGAAGACCATTTTTGATCTCTTTATCTTCTTGTAAGGGCTAACATTGTACTAGCTGGGGTTTGTCATATTCTTAATTCTGGGACCAAGACGTAGGGTAGTAATGTTAAGAGTGCTCTTTCCCTGATTCATAAGGGTGGGTTAAGCAGAGATGTGCCCCCTAGAGTTACCTGTTAGTACAATACACTTTGTACTAATACTGACCATATTTTGGTGACTGATAGCTGGTACCCTTATATTCAGAGGTTATTAGAACCAGTTTTTCTGACCACAAGGCAGTGTGGGCTGTTTGGACTTAGGACCCCTTGTGCTTTGAAAAGAGGAAAATGTTCGAGCTCAATGCCAGTATAGGAAGATTGTTTAATAAAGCAAGCGAAGCTTTCAGGTTATTCACTCTTTCTCAATGCATAAAACCATACATAGAGGCAGCAAGTCATTTAAAAAGACAATTATTCTGTTAACCATTCACATTCTAGTAACAATTATTCATTCAACAACTTATCCAAGTGCATTAGAACACAATGTTATACTACATTATTCATAGTTAACAAAATAAATGTAAAATAACCTACAAGTAGCATACAAATATAACAATAAAGCTTTCATGCCATACTTTGTTTCTTTTTTAATAGGGGTTTTATACTAACCGCAGAGTTCAAACCAGGGGGAATGTCAGCATTCATTCTTACTATCAAATTTTGCTCACATATGTCTGTATAATTTTTTCAAATCACCACCCCTTTTATTCTTGGATAATACTAGTATGACTCTAAATTTAAACTTATGGGTATTACCCTTTTCTTTAACTTGTCACTAGTCTTTAGGAATTCATACCAGTGAGTGAAAGAGGAGCACTTTCTTAACTTACCAGCTCCTAAATAGTGGTAGTAAATCTTTGTATAGACATTGTTTATGCATTTAATAAAGTATGTTCTCATAAACAGGTCTGACTTTGAGAAACATCATAAATCCAGGAGTAGCAAGGCTAACTATGACAGTCAAAGTCATAGCTTCATGCCTAATTCATAGCAATTGTGAGGTGTGCATGGAAGTTATTTGGTATGTCTTTTGAAATAAAGAGGCAATAAATGTTACTGTTTTGGGGATAGAGTTCTTAGTTAGCTCAAGTCTTTGCTGTTAGGGATTGCTTTTTCTATTATTTGGAGTAGCAGGCTAAACCCAATCAAAAGAGAACTACCTTAAGATTGGAAGGACAGAGGTAGGTTTGGACTTTTAAACACAGTGATTTTCTTTTTTAAATTTGCTTCTTCATCTGTATCAGCTTTTGAGTTTTTAGGGAGAATGGAGTTATCTGTATGTCTGTCTGGTTTTACAGATGTTATAAAGCTGTCATTTATGGAATGAGGGCAGATGAAGGAATCAGGGGTGGAAGGGATCTTAGTGTATAAAGCTCACTAGAGGCTGAAGTTATACAAGGATCTTAGTGTATGAAGCTCACTAGAGGCTTAAGTTATACAGATTGGATATTACACAAACACCCCTTCGTCTAACCTTTGGTGTGACTATTCTGTCATGTGTTTTTGTTTTATCGGCTTCACTGGTGGCGTAGAGGGATAAAACCATGACTATAGCCCATGTTCAGTTAGTAGTGCATGGATTTGATATCACAGGTAGGAAGGAGGGGCTTGTCTGTCCTGAGGTGGAAGGAACATTTAATTCACTTTTATAGTTTATTTGGCCACTTGTGAATCTTGTGACTGTTTTTATGTGGGAAAGGCCAACAGAAAGTTATCAGAAAGAATGTATATACATTCTTTGGCTATCAAGAATAGGGACATCACAAAAGTGTTAGCTAAACACTCACTGATTTGTGAAAATTTTAAGAAATGTATGTTTTTTACAATTTATTTTGTTAGACTAGGTCCTTTCTGTGGTAATATTAATACCATTTTAGAGGTTAAGGAACAACTGGCAGAAATTATTGCAAGCTGACAAGTCACCTGGTCCCATTGACAGTATTAATATTAAATATCTTTTAAAACTTTCACCTAGAAATTTTAACTATCACTTTTACTGACACTACTGTAAATGTAACCATTTATTGACTTCAATGTCTTTGTATGTTCTATATGCTACTAATATGTCACTGTGATATTATTAGCTGTTGCACTAGGTTATTTTGATAATCTCTGCTCATCACTATTATGTATACATTCTATTGTATTTGCATTATGGAGCTTTTCTCCTCGGGCCTCCACTGAAAACGGGATATCTTAGCCCAGTGGACTTCCCCGGTCATCAAACTGGAAATAAATAAATAAATAAATAAATAAATAAATTGGATTTTTAATGTTTGTTTATATCTAGCAAGTTGTGATTTCAGTATTTACTTATTCATTTGTTAATAGATGTATACAAATATATATATACATTTTTTGTCTAGGTTTCACTTAAATTAATTATTTAATATTTAATTGTATTGTGTCACATGATTTTAATTATTGTTTTATAAAAAGGGAGAGTGTTGTGATTTTCTTTAACTCTGATGAAGTCTATGTGATTAAATGATGAATGAAAGTGCTTAGCTAACACTCCTTGTGTTCCTGAGTGTTTTTGATTGCTTTTGCTGTTCAACACCCTTTGGATTGCTGGATTCCATTTGGTTGTGTGTTACTTCTCGTGGCTTTTGTTTTGTTCATTGTGCGTTTGAGCATCTTTCTGCCATTTATTTTGGTCTTTTCCCCAATATTGGAATATAATCGATATAACAGACTGGTATGAAGCAATGAAGAGGTCAGGATCACAGAAATTCCTTTAGAGTCCATGGAGCCTGTGACTTGTTTTCATTTAGGTTTATATATCTAGCAGTTTTTGAATCTGGAAGTTGCTACTTCTGAAGGCAGTGAGTGCTTGCAGTCCAGCATTGTAAAGAGACGAGGATAATGTGCGGACATAGCAGAAGCTCTAGATTTTTCTGAAGATCTTGATCTAACTTTGCAGTTTGCTGCTTCTCAGTGATGTTCTACTTGTTTATACCAAAGGAATGTATTGTCCCAGGAGAGACTCAGGGAAAGGATCATTTTGGCCCAGCATAATCCTAGAGAAAGGCATCTATTGGCCCAGAAAAGTGATGCAGAGGGGTTTGAGTAAGCGCAGAGGGTTTTAGCATGCTACAGAGGTTAGGAAAAGCTGCAGGGAAGTAGTAGGAGTGTGTAATAAAGTTTGTAAAGGCTGTTGAGATAAATACTGAGTTGCAAGCAGTGAAGAAAGCTATGAATAATGTAAATTAAGTTATTTTGTAGATTAGGAAGTCCCAAGGTTTATTTTTCATTTCTGCTTACTGAAGGAAGACACCATGGATCATGGTGGTTTTTGGAATAGTATTATGCACCTTTGGGAACATAGCTACTTCTGTTGGGAGCTGTTGTATAATTCTCTAATAAAACTATCTGTAATTTGTGTTTGGAGATTGTAACCCTGCAGGCAGTCCATACTAACTTTAACTAAAAGAATACTTATGTTTCTTAGTCTAACTTAACAGTCTGCAATTTGCAGTTAAACTGCTGAAGGAAAATACAGATGTTAGCTTGAAGTGTGTTTCTGAAACAGATGGATGTCAAGACTGACCTTTATAAGCACTCTCAATCTTTTCATCTGCTGCAGACAATCAAGGACCAACTGTAAATTGGTTTGTTTATTGAAAAAGGATGGTTAAAGCATTTTTTCTACCTCCTCTCCCATTATAGCAAGTTAATAATTGGCTTTTTCTTAACAGCAGCCATTGTGTTTTAAAGTAACCTAGACAGCCAAAATGTTTTTTTTTTCATTTTGTATGAACATGTGTGTGCATGAAACTGTGCCATTTTAAATGTGTATACTCCAATTTTATGTATCCTACTTTTGGGCATTTAGGCTACAGCCAAAAAAAAATATTTTAGGATACCATATCCTAGGTATATAAGCCACAGCAATAAACACTTTTGGATATGCTACCATAAAAATAATCAAATCGTTTATGCTTCTCTTGAGGATAATGAAGGTTAGGAATACCTTAGGGTGGAACTGGTTCCCGCTTAGTGGCAGAAGTCTGTTAGACCTGGCCAGATGGAACCCTTTCATCCTAAGGTGGAGGGGGACCCTTCTGGAGAGAATATAGTAGTTAGTAATAAATATTGTGGGCTATATCTCAAAGAAAAACCTGCCCTACACAGACCATTCTGCTTGAAATGTAATTTTATGTAGTTTAGCCTGGGCAGTATGGTACGGCAGAGCATTTAAGTACCACACATGTAGTATAATGCAAATGCATCTGAGTACCACACATGTATTATACTACAAACTGCAAACCAGTACAATAACACATTATACAGCCAATACTTGATGAAGTAATAGGATCAAGCCTGATTTACTGTGCACTAATGTTTAACAGCTTTTTTTTGCATGCAGTAAATATCTCTGCAATCCAGAACAGAAAAACTTGAAATAAGTGTGTGCGCACAGAAATTTTATGGATTAAAATAATGTATATTTACTGAAAATGGGGTGTTAAGGCCAAAGCAGCACTCTCCTCCCTTTACAGGTAGTGGTAATTATGATAACATATTTGTACAGTTAAAGTACATTACATTTTCAGTTATTACTATTTTAATATCCCCACTGATATTATCAAGGACAAGGATACTTAAATGTCAATCTTGTACTGTACAAATGAGGTGGGCAGTGTAGGGTTCGGTTTTTCTACAGTGTATCTCATGTGGTGCTTCTTTGAGATATAGCTGTACTCTTTTAGAAATTGTTTCAGATTTAGAGGTTTGTGGGTCTGAAATTTTGGGGATGAAGAAGTATCTAGTAATGTGGTTCATATACATAACAGGGAGTAAGTCAAAAGCATCCAGACATTAACAACTATTGTTATGTTTGTTCTCTTTGATAGAAGATGTAATATTCTGGACTAGATAAAATCTCTTATACCAGATACTTGCTTGTAGCAAGAAGTTGTTTGTCTTTCAGCTTTTTCTCGGTAAGGGGTCGACATAGCGGAACTCCGGTCTGCTAATGATTGGCAGTTGATATTTTTTTACAAAACGCAGAGGTGCCAACTCGACACCCAACCTTCAACAAAGGCATGCCCATTTACGCACACATGTCTTTCGAATGCTACCCAACCACAGGGAGGACATGAAGACTCCACACAGAAGGCACTTCCAAGCCAAGCCAAGAATCGAACGGGTGAACCTCTTGCTGTGAGGTAACAATGCTACCGCTGTACCACCACGGAATGAGAGTTGTATTTATAGCAGAGCAGCAATTTTCTGATATGTTTTTGTGGTGTGAGGTATGGACTCTTGGCTGTGATATATTTTCAGGGGTGGTTTCTCTTTTCTTAAACTCAGACTTTAAGATAAAATGTCTTTTTGTTGTAGAACCTGTGAATGTTCTGGCAGTAGATTTTGAATGTCAGGTTTATACTTAAAGGCTGATTAATGATTAAGGCTTCTACAATATCAAATTTACAGAAGGAGCTTTGGTTAAGTTATGGCTGTGCGTGGATAAGAACTTTATTATTATTTGTGGGGAGAATTTAGTACTAATTTTGGATATCAAGAAAAGTTAAAACTCTGGAAAATGTTTATATGACAATTTATATAGATTGACCTGTAGGGGACCTAGGTCCTACAATTGGAAACAATGCTCCGAATAAAAAGATGCTTTTATTTTTGATAATAGAATAAACATTTTCTTTACAATTTTTTAAAGATTATAAGTCCTTAATATGGAAGCTGATCTGGCAATTTTTGGAAAAAATGGGGATATTATGTTTTCTCAACCGTTTACTTGATTAAAAATGTTTTCTACTGTGTAGTGTAGACCCTGGATCAAGCATACTGAACACTGTTGTTGGACTGATAAAGTATAATTTAAAATAAGTAAATAAAAACAGGGTAAATGAACAGAGAAAAATTCTGAGACCTCAGTAGTATGTCTCATTTTTTGCATATGATAAACTTTGCTATAAAGAAAATGGATTTAATGCAATGATAATGACATCTTTTGCTGCATTCATATGTAAATGACTAGTACACAGGTTGGCAGGCCAACGCAGTGTTGTACATATCTGAAAGTTTATGACAATGAACCTGATTATAATTTCAGAAAGAACCTGTACTACTGCTGTATGCAAATTCCTCCTGATATGACCTCTACAAATTATGCTTTATTATTGAAAGGAGCTGAATGTGTATACAACTTTGATTTCAGGTTATGTTAGAGCAATTTGATATGCCCCTTGTATCGAGAGTAATGTGGGACTCTTGAGTGCCTGAAACATGTAATAAATATTATAATTGTTACTTACTTTGTACTCATGTCTGGAACAAATCCACAGCCCTGTCATAAACACTTGCTGATAATTTTTTTCATAGTGAGAAAGAGCAGAATAGAGTCATTACTGCAAACATTAATGGGCTGTCTGATGTGTTAATGTAAATGGGTATTACAGCAGTCAAGGTCTGAAATATAAAATTGTGCTTGTGTTACAGAGCATCTTATACTGAATGCTGAATTGGTATGCTAAAGGTCTAATAGAAAAGCTATAAATTATGTCTTGTTCCTTTACCTAGGTATTGTTAAGAGAAAATATATATTTTTGCAATATTTAAGTATATAGACAAATGTGCATGATAAGGAGGGCACAGCACATTTTTTAAGGTCAAGTGATGTGCAGCTTGAGGAACTGATAGGTTATGACATCAAGTTTATGGCCCACTGGCCTTCAAGGGGCTTTTATGTCCTATATGTACATGGTTATGAGTATTGTTGAAGATGATATTTCATTTTAGTGTTATACAATACTTACTCCAGAGGCATGGTAGATACTGTTTCCACATTATCTTTATCCTGTTATGAATGCTTATTTTCAGCTCTTTTACCTGCCTGCATATTAACTCCTCCAGGTATGAACTATAGGTACATTTTTAACTAGAGTCAGGTCTGTTAGGCTTTAGAGAAAAAACACTGAGAACTCTATGTTGCTAAATATAGGGATCACTGTGAGGTTTTCGTAGAAGCTTTTATTTTTTGACAGTATGTATCTTCTCACCACTTCTGTAATGTTTCTATTTACACTAAATGGTTGCTGCACATTCTATAGAATATATTATTAAATTCAATAACTATGCAAAGTACTGACATGTTTTCCAAATCTCTAGTTGCATTGGCATATATTTAGAACGTCTCTGTTTTATAAACAGACTTGTTTTCTTCTTCCCTGAAACTTAATGCTATATTTGTTAACACTAAAGCATGACTGTTCTCATTTTACCAAGTGTGGCTTTCTTGGAATAATTATTTTGTAGCCAGTATGGTGCACAGAGGCAGCATGTCCATTTGCGCACTTGGTGACCTGACTTTGAGAATGGACTAATGTCACCAATAGGATTTGCTGAGGTGGGGATAAGGTGAAGTAGCTGATGGGCAGCTCTCTCATATACTGGAGGTAGGATTAGGGGAAAAGCCAATGCCTGTGTGTCTTCAGGTAGAGACCAGAGGCTTCAGAGGATATCTCAAGCTACCACAGTAGGGCAGTGGTGATGACCAGATGTTATTGCCGTAGCTATCTCCTCAGCTGGGGATGTTGACCTGCCTCTGCATGTTTGTCTGCTCCCATCCCCCACTGTAACTGTGATTGAGTGCTCCTATGCCCCTCTGTAGCTGAGGTTGACTGCTCCCATGCCCCACTATAGATCTAACAGACTGCTCCCATTCCCCCCTGTAGCTGTGATTGACTGCTCCCATTCCCCACTGTAGCTACGATTGACTGCTCCCATTCCCCCCTGTAGCTGTGATTGACTGCTCCCATGCCCCACTGTAGCTGTGATTGACTGCTCCCATTCCTCACTGTAGCTGCAACTGACTGCTCCCATTCCTCACTGTAGCTGCAACTGACTGCTCCCATGCCCCACTGTAGCTGTGATTGACTGCTCCCATGCCCCACTGTAGCTGCAACTGCCTGCTCCTATGCCCCACTGTAGCTGCAACTGACTGCTCCCATGCCCCACTGTACCTGCAACTGACTGCTCCCATGCCCCACTGTAGCTGCGCTTGACTGCTCCCATTCCTCACTGTACCTGTGATTGACTGCTCCCATGCTGCAATATAGCTGTGATTGACTGCTCCCATGCTGCAATATAGCTGTGATTGACTACTTCCATGCTGCACTATAGGTGTGATTGACTGCTCCAGCTGTGATTGACTGTTCCCATACCCCCACTGTAGCTGCGATTGACTGCTCCCATATCCCTCTGTAGCTGAGGTTGACTTCTCCCATGCCCCACGATAGATGCAACAGACTGCTCCCATTCCTCACTGTAGCTACGATTGACTGCTCCCATTCCCCACTGTAGCTGTGATTGACTGCTCCCATTCCCCACTGTAGCTGTGATTCACTGCTCCCATTCCCCCCCTGTAGCTGCAACTGACTGTTCCCATGCCCCACTGTAGCTGCGATTGACTGCTCCCATGCCCCACTGTACTTGCAACTGACTGATTCCATGCTCCACTGTAGCTGCAGCTGACTGCTCCCATGCCCCACTGTAGCTGTGGTTGACTGCTCCCATGCCCCACTGTACTTGCAACTGACTGATTCCATGCTCCACTGTAACTGCAGCTGACTGCTCCCATGCCCCACTGTAGCTGTGATTGACTGCTCCTAGTCCTCACTGTAGCTGCAACTGCCTGCTCCTATGCCCCACTGTAGCTGCAACTGACTGCTCCCATGCCCCACTGTACCTGCAACTGACTGCTCCCATGCCCCACTGTAGCTGCGATTGACTTCTCCCATTCCTCACTGTACCTGTGACTGACTGCTCCCATGCTGCAATATAGCTGTGATTGACTGCTCCCATGCTGCAATATAGCTGTGATTGACTGCTCTTGCTGTGATTGACTGTTCCCATACCCCACTGTAGCTGCGATTGACTGCTCCCATGCCCCACTGTAGGTGCGATTGACTGCTCCCATGCCCCAATATAGCTATGCTTGACTCTTCCATACCCCACTGTAGCTGTTATTGACTGCTCCCATAACCAACTGCAGCTGTGATTGACTACTCCCATACCCCACTGTAGCTGTGATTGACTGCTCCCATACCCCACTGTAGCTTTGATTGGCTGCTCCTGTGCCCCACTGTAGCTGCTCCTCATCAATCCCCAGAGACCTAAACAATGAGTACAAGCTGGAGGACCCACCTAGCGATGGGTCATGTGCAGCGTACCTGAAAAGGAGTTATGAGGGGGGATTCAGGAACAGGTGAGCACTGATGCCAGGAAGAACAGCCTGATGATGATCAGGAGGTGGTTGGGGGTGTTGAAGATAAAAAAATATATATATCAATTATTAAGGCAGCTGTGTTGTCCAATTTGCAGTCAGTTTTACATTTTATCAGGAAAAAAAATCCAAAAAAGATGAAAACCCGGCATAGATTCTTGTAGGATGCCAGTAGTTACTGCAAATGGATCAACTAAAAAGCTTCCTGCTCTCTGCTCATTTAGAGGGATAGAGCTCTGACTATGACCCAGGTGACCTAAGTTAAATTAATAGATGAGCCACCCACTGGAGCAAGCTGGAAGGTAGGGTAATGAAGTCTAAACATGTACTCTCTCTTTCTCTTTTTGTGCAGGTGTGTGCGTGTTTTTATGTATGTATAAATAAATAAATATATATATATATATATATATATATATATATATATATATATATATATGGGTCTACTATTTCTTATCAAAAGCTCGTGCTTTCGAAAAGAGGCACAACTCCATTTACGAACCAAACAGTATGTAACCGAAGGCAAAAATAAACTTATACCAAGTAACAAGCCGATGAGGTGGATAGTTCCCAATAAGGTCCAGACAAGATGTAGTAGTATAAATAACACTTTAATACAAAAACAAAAAGTGGTCAAGCGCTTTCGTTCCCAAAAGGAACTTCTTCAGAACTATTTTACATAATAAAACCATCATTTAAATAGCATTTAAAATCATCATGTGACTTGCTCACTCAATGTTCCCTTAAAGAAACAGTATCATTTCATTAAATAGATCATAAAATCATTGCTTTTTTTTTAAACAGGCAAAATAGATATATGTTCATTAATACCAGGCAAAGTTGTTACATTCAGCCTTAGTTGCCATTTAAGTTCACATTCCTCTACCCTATTCCCCCAAAAGCCTCCCTTTTAACTTTTTCCAGAATGCCAAATAAGAATTTTGAACCATAGCCACAATATTTAGTATGCTTATATAAAGCATTGTTCTCATTTTTGTTTTTAATGGCATACAAGTGCTCGTATGCACGTTTATGTAAACTCCTAACAGTTTTCCTAATATAAAAATCATTACATTTGGAGCAAGTTGCAATGTATACAAGACCAGAACTGCCACAATTTCCTGTATCCAAACTAATATGCTGTTCCGGATTACCTACAGACACCATTTTGCTTTATGAGATGTAATTACAATAATTACATCTCCCACATTTTTTAGTTCCATTAATCATTTTACTGTTCACAATTGTGGGTTGTTCAAAATAGGTTTTCAAATTCCGCCCTGTTTTGTACACAAAAGTAGGATTTTGACCTAAAATGTCAAGTGTCTCAGCACTACTTCTAAACATTACCCAGTTTTTTGTTATAATGTCTCTCAAGGTAGTGGAATCCCCACAGTATTGTAAAACCATATAATTTGGAAATGAATTGTCAACAGGAGTAGTTTTAACAATAATTTCTTCATTAGTACCCAACAAAGGCGTGTGTACTTGTTACCCCATTCACTCAAAGTATTTTTTCCAATATCAGCTAACAAACTCTCTGGACATCCCCTTTCTTTGAACATAGTAATCAGATTTCCTAACTCTATTTTGAATAAGGAAATGTCTGAACACATTCTTGCTGCACATACAATCTGCCCTTTCACTATGTCCTTTTTAGTGTAGAAAGGGTTCTGACTTCTATAGTCCAGGTAACTATTAGAAAATGTTGGTTTTCTGTATAGTTTAGAACTAAACTTTTTTTCTACCTGTTTTTTAAATATAGTTACATCTAGATAGTTTGCACAATCATCTGGATGATCACAGGTAAACTTCAGAAAATAATTATTATTGTTAATTGTTTTTACAAATACATCCCTTATTTCACCAGTTGTTTTCCACAGAATAAAAATGTCATCCCAAAATCCTCAAATAAACAAACCAGTACTGATCAATGCCTGAAGTGAATACATGCTGTTTCTCCCATGCATACATTACTAGGTTAGCATAGGTTGGGGCACAATTCGCCCCCATGGCCACTCCCTTATCTTGTCTGAAAAATTAGTTTCCAAAACATATATAGTTATTCTTTAAAACAAGTTCCATAACATCCATCACAAAGTTAAGTAGTGCACCATTTAAGCTAGTCATTTCCAAAACTGCATCTCGGAACAGTTTCAGTCCTGCATCGTGTGGAATAGAAGTGAAAAGATACACCACATCTATTGTTGAAAAACTTGTTTCATCTGAGTAATACTCCTGTTTTATTTTTCTCAAAAAATCTCAGGAGTCTTTTTATACTCAGTAGGTTTCATTGTGTTTTGTATCAACCTGTCCACAAATAAAGCTAAATGATATGTCATGCTATTCTTAGCTGAGACTGTTAGTCTGTAAGGGGGCTTGTCAATACTCTTATTGATTTCGGGAATTCCAAATACTGGGGGGATGACAGGATGTTTGTTAACCAAAAATTCATGTGTTGCTTCATTAATAGCCCCCTGGTACAAGGACTCTTCTAGAAATAATTGTACCTTCCTTTGTACTATGTTAATTTGGTTTAAAGATACTATTTCATATTTTTCGGGGTCATATACGGTTGAGAGCATGTCATAATTGTATTCTTCTCTGTTTACCATCACCATCCCATCCCCTTTGCCAGGCTTCATTATTTGAATTGTGTTGTTATGTCTTAATTATTTTAACAGTTCCATTTCTTCCTTACTAAGATTATAAATTTTGTTTTTAGATGTTTCATAATACTGATAAATATCTTGCATACAACACTTCTCATAGTTTCCTATAAGAGGGTGCATAGGTGGATTAAATATACTTTTCTTTTTCATATTGTTGATTTGTGTTAAATTCAGTGGGTTACTGCTGTCTTTAAAAAACATTTTGAGGTTTAATTTTTTTGTAAAAAGTTTGAATTCAGTTGAAGTGTCAGCTGAGTCTGCTTTTTTAGCTGGTACAAAGTTTAAACCTTTTTTAAAAAGTGTAAAGTGTGTCTGTGTTAAGGGAATGTCAGTGTAGTTAAAAATATTAAAACCTTTAAAAGTCATCACTTTTTCCCCCAAAGGCAGTAATAATGCTGTCCATCTGTACATTAATAACTTTTCATTTTCTGGTTCTTGCCCCAATAACCTTTGTTTCCCCTGGTTCTTGTGTTTGTCCCCAGGTGAGGTTGAATGAAAAAATTATTCTGCTTATTCTTGTTTCTGTTAGAAATTCTTTCTGACCTTCTCAATTCCGTGTGTTCCCCGTCAGATACCTCAACATCTTCATGATTATTCCTAGCAAAACTTTTCCTGTTGCCTCTCTGGTTCCAGTAATTAAAGTCTCCTATTTCTCCATTAACACTCTGCCTGTCTTCAAATATATTTTGTTGCCTAGGGGTGGACAAATAAGACTTGGGAAGTTGGTATGCTAAATTATTGTTGCATTCTTCCTCATCCCTTTCCAATTTCTTGTTTTCTTCTTTTCATATTAATGATCACCTGGTTTTCTACCCTGTCAAACATATTATCATATTTCTCACCATACAAGTCTAAGTTACCATCATTAATAAGAACAGCATTATTTAACTGAATAGCTTTGTCAAAAAGTTCATTTATATGTTTGTCATTTAACCTAATGATAAACTGAATTAGGTCAATTCCATGTCTATCAAACATGGCTAAAAGTTCATCCATTTCACGACTCCATTTATGCAAAAGTGCACTTTTGTGACTATCGGTTCACTGAACCTGTAATATTAAAAAAAAAAAACTGTAGCACCGAAGCACACTACAGTGGAGATAAGGGAATATACCTGTTTCCCCACTGTAGTGTGATCTCTGAGTTAGTATATATAAAGTAGCAGGGGTGAGGGGGGTGCAGGGGGGCTTGCCCCCCCTGCAAAAATGCCTTTGTAGTGTTTTTTTTTAATATTACTGGTTCGGTGAACCAGTAGCCGTGAAAGTGCACTTTTGTTTAAGTGCACTTATCGTAAATGGGGTTGTACTTTTTCTTTTCGAAAGCATGAGCTTTCGATAAGAAAATGTAGCCCTATATATATATATATATATATATATATATATATATATATATATGTATATACATACATATGGGTCTACTTTTATTTACTGAAAGAACACATTACTGAACATGAAATTGCTGAGACGACATCACCGAATGTGCAGTTCAATGAAAGGTGAGAAAACTGAAAGTCATTGCATTGAACAAGCAACTGCATACATTAAAAAGCACTTCAATTAATAAACATACCTGTTTTACATTCTTTCTGGGGGTAAGCCCCACTGCACCCCCCATCTGAGGCCCTGTGCTCCCTACACCCCCTGCAAATTATATGTATCAACTCAGAGAGCACACTTTAGTGGAGAAAAGGGTAAATTTACTAATCTTCATTGTATCTCAATCTGTAATCAGAAGCCCCAAGTGCTCTGTAACATCCACAGCCAACAATTCTTTTAAGGTAAAAACACTGTAGCCATTCTTCTCTATGGTGTCAAGAGTAGGCTTTAACATCCGCGGTTGCTTGTTCGATGTAATGACTTTTGTTTTCCTCAGCCTTCATTGCACTGCACAATCGGTGATGTCATCTCAGCGATTTTGTTTTTGGTAATGTGTAATGTGTTCTTTTGATAAACAGAAGTAGACCCATATCGATATATCTATATGCCTATATATATATATATATATATATATATATATATATATATATATATATATATATATATATAGTTATTTATAGAGAGAGAATATTATGAAAGGTCGTATGTAGAATACACACAGTAGGCTGAACAATTCCATCTACAATAAAACATGTACAGCATAAAAAATATTGCTAATAAATGATCATTAATGTAAGCAATACACTTACATTTGCAGTCACACAGTAGACTTAGATGTCCAAAGGACAAAGAAGAAAAATAAATCTATCAAAGCTGAGAAAAGATTAAATAAAGAAAAAAGAAAACTATTATGAGA